>NC_060276.1:25585962-25790533 GCF_021613505.1 Equus quagga | reverse complement strand
GGATGTTAACACAAAGCCAGGCTTCCCCAGAAAAAAGAGGAGCACGGGCAGCTGGGAGTAGGGAGCTGATGGCTAAAAAAAAAAAAAAAAAAAAAAAAAGTATGATATAGGGTGCTGGTGAGGGTTTGGGAAAAAACTCTTATACATTGCTAGTGGTGGTATAAATTGGTGCAACCTCTGTGAAGGGCAAATAGGCTATAACCACAGAAATTATAAATACACATTGCATTAGTCAGGGTTCTCTAGAGAAACAGAACCAATAGGAGATTACATAATTTTATAGTGAGATTTATTCTAACGAATTGGCTCATGCCATTGTGGAGGCTGAGAAGTCCTATGATCTGACAGCTGTAAACCAGAGACCTAGGAACCCAGAAAAGCTGATGGTAAAAATTCTAGTCCAAGTCCAAAGGCACTGATCATGTAAGTCCCAGTCCAAGAGCAGAAGAAGATTGATGTCTCAGCTCAATCAGTCAGGCAGTGATAGAGAATTCAACCCTCCACCTTTTGTTCTATTCAGGCCCTCAGTGGATTGGATTATGCCCACCCACATTAGGAAGAGCAATCTGCTTTACTCAGTCCAGCAATTCCAATGTTAATATCTTCTGTAAACACTCTCACAGACACACCCAGAAATGATGTTTTACCAGATATCTGAGCATCCCTTGGTCCAATCAAGTTGACACATAAAATTAAGCATCACACAAATATCTTTAGCCCACCAATTCCATTTCTAAATATTTATCCTACAGATATGCTCACACATGTTCCCAATTAACAATGGAAAAAGATAATTCTAGCAGCACTGTTTGTAATACCTATTCAAAAAGTAAATTATATTTTAATAAAACAAGAAGAGAGAAATAAATGTCTGTTAGGATACTGTTTCAGGCAAAGTTAAAAATGCACAGAATTATAATTCTTTCTCTGCTTTTGTCCCTCTCTATCCTTTCAGTACTGTCCTCTTACCCAAAGCTTCCCTTCCCACATTCTGGACTGTATCCTTTACCCAAACTTTTCCCTCAACAAATAGGTACCTGCTTTGTGGCTCATTTATTCAGGAACTTTATAAGTGATTAAGAGTCATCTATTTTTATCAATCTCACTAAAGTGTTAATGGCTGACAAATTGATCTATTACTCTTTCCAACTAAATTTTATATTTAAATACAAGCTTTGAACCAAAGGTAACAATTCAAGAATTTTTACATTATGGAGGGGAACGCAGTGGTCTCTCCTCCCTCCCCTGCTATCATTTCAAGCCAAATTATGTTGAGACACACCTCAAGAGTTTGACAAGTATCACCTTGAATTTGAGCATTGTAAGGGCTGTTTCCTGACATGTGCCTAGAAAATATCTAAAGTCAAGACATTGTGGCTAGGGAGGCCAAATGTTGGTAGAAAACAAAGAGGAAGTACTGCATTGAGAGCAATTTGTATTTTCACCAATAGCAGGGAAAAGTTGCATTTTCTTGTGGGCCATATGCAAACGCCACAAAAAATAACCAGCTGTGAGCTATACTGTGAAAGGATACTACTAAAGACAGCTTCCTGCCAGGTGCAAGGTGACCTCAGCCAGGATGTTGGAGGTGTCCTGCAGGAAACTATAACTGATCTCCCCAGTTGGAGATTTTCAGAGAAACCAAAAAATGTACCCAATGAGAGAAAAAATTAGCATTTTGGATATTGGTTGCACACAGAGGTCATTAATATCAGATGACATCGGTAATAGTCAAGTAAGTCTTTTTTGGTCCTCTGTATGTGCTGTCCTCTACAAGTCCAGTCTCAGAGGAGTGAGAGTCAGCATGGTGATTTGAGGTGGAGGGAGGAGGAATAAAACAAGGGACTACCGTTCTCATCTGTTTCTCTCTTACTTCTCTGACTATTCACTCTCACTCCTCGTCTGTTGACTGGCCTTGAAAGTTGGCATTACCAAGGATTCTGTCCTAGGCCTTCTGTTTTTACATACTATAGTTTCCTAGAATCTCATCTACTTCCACAGTTTCAACTAATGTGTTGTTTGTTTTATAACACCTACTACTCTCTGAAATTACTTTGTTTGTTTTATATATTTATCATCTGTCCTTCTCCACTAGGATATAAACTTGGTGGCAGGAACTCTGCTGAATCTCCAGCACCTAGCAAAATGTCCAGTATATGGATATAAGAAGTTATCTTGTTAGTCACTAATTGAACAGAACTATAATAAGTAAACAGGATACAGAGTAAACAAGGCATGGCCCTTGCCCTTCAGGAATTCACTATCAAATAGAGAAGAAAGCCACATATGAACAGATAATTATCATATAATTGATCAATTTAATGCATAACATGTTTTTGGAAAAGGGGTGACTAACTTTGTATGGGACAGTCATGGAAGGCTTCAAAGAGGAGTTTTGCGTTAGTTGTATTTTAGAGGATGAATAAGAAATATATCAGGTAGAATAAAGAGAAAAGGGAAACAGGAGGAGCAAAGGCATGAAGACATAAAACCAAATGACAAAATTCTCATCCTCATGATAGTTTATAGTAGTTGAAGAGAAAAGGGGGAAGCAACGACCTGAGACCAAGCAGAGCCAGTGAAGCTGAACTGTGGGCTTTAGCTGTCCATTCCATAGGTCATAAAATAAGCCAACATATGTGGGCCAGAAGCCAGACTCACTCTAGTTGCAAAACTGTATCCCTACTGCTCTGTTCATTCTAGGCCAGATCTGTTGAGCTGGTTACCTGCTTCAATCTGCAGCTTCTAACAAAGAAGTATCTCAGACTGGTTGGAATACATGGAAGGAGACAGCTGTGACTCCCTGAAAGCTGAATCTATGGAGTGGGCCTTGGCTGACCAGCTCATTAAAGGAACCTGTGGGCTCACTGCCAGGCTGTCCTTGAAATTCACACCACCTATGCATTTCCTCCTGGGGAAAATGCCACTCAGACCCCATTGGTCAACCAAATCAGGCCCAGGGATATTGTGTATGTGTGTATGGTGTGTGTCTTCATGAATGTCCCAGATAAAAAAAGGTCAAAATTGTTCATTCTCTTTTCACATATGTTTCCTTCTACCATTAACTGTGACTACTTGGGAAGTCCTCCCCTTTTGACAAGTCCTCATCATATCACATTCTCATAACAGCAATCTTGGAAGGAGGAGAATAGGGGAATGTCAGGAAGTTGCGGAGGCAACCCAGATTCTATTCCTCAACTTAAAGGTGCTCCCTCCTGCCTTTCCCATTGTGGTAGATTGTGCTAGGACCTGTCTGAAACCCTTTCCACACTACATGGGAAAAAGCCCACAGTATTAAATCTTGGCTGTTACGATGTTTTCCTGTGCTTCTCCAATAATTCATTTACCTTCTTTGTTCCTCAGCTTCCTCTTCCAGAAAAGGGGAACAAAAGCAATAGTCTCTGTTTTTCTCTCTCCACTACCTAATATATAGACATGGTATTGTGCTCATTAGCATTTTACAAAATATTTCAGAAACTCTGAAATTTATTTTGACACTTCAGGGACAAAACTTTCAATGTGTTACTACTATAGGTTCTATAAAACATTAACCCTTCTTTTAGATTATCCTTTCTTCTCAAAATAGACAATCATTTGACCTTTCTATTTAAATATTGTACTCCTCAAATGAATTGAGCCAGATATATTGCATTCTCTTGATACATTTATTAGAGTTTCATTCTGTACTTTAGCTGAAAAAATGGGTCATTTCCCAGTAGACAGTCATAATAAAAATAGTCCATCCTCAAATAACAAGTACATTCAGATAACAGATAATATTAGTTTTTAAGGGAAACCCAATTGTGGCCTTTACGGGTATAAAGTCCTGACTTCCTTATATTTTAATGTAGCTATGGTTGTTTAAACTGCCATAGTAAGGATTGTTAATAACACACACATAATATTGTCGCCTTGGCATGGGGTTAGTATGAAAATATGTATTATTCTCCAGGCTTAGAAGAAGACATTTAATAAGAAGATATGAGCTGAAAACCACAGTAGCTTTACCCTGGGGTACGGGCAGGCTGTTTGTTTATTGGCAAGATTCAGGTGCAGTTGGAGCCGTTTTTTCACTAGCAATTTAATTTTGGTCACTTTCTTCCTATGAGTACACAGGATATTATTCATTAATTAGGATGCAATTGTAAAGTCGCCATAGTTATCTAACAAATGTGTTAATTAGACCCCCTCTAAATTACAGTGATTACACTTACTTCCTTTGGTGACATGTTCTTGAGATGTAAATGGACTCTGACACCCATATTTGGCTCTCTTTGTGAAAAGTGTGCAAGCACAGCTACTTTCCGGTTCTGCCCCAATTCACATGGACATAAACCTCCTTGGGGTGGGGGCTGGGATATAGTGGAGCTTTAGACTGAAAGAGCTCATGCCTTAGGACCAATAAAATACCCTGTCAGCCAATGCAACCCTAGTAAATAGAATTCTGAGGCTCCCTATTTTCTATTCATTGAGGTGCATACCCACTAAAGGACTCCTCCCCAATCACTCAGCAGCAAAAGGAGATAGAATGGCTAGGTGAATAAAGAAGCTTTTCTTTGATTGAGGACGCTTCCCTGTGCATGCCTGCCTCCTTCACCTCAACCCACCCTCTCTAAAATGTTGAATGACCTCATACTGTACTTAGCTGCCAATTCCAAGCCTCTCTCCAGGGCTTCTCTTCCCAATTACCCCATGTCCCAGACCATTACTTCTCTTTTCTCCTGTGTTCTTTGTCTCATGGGGCTAATCCAATGAGTAATGCCAACTATCCTTCTGTCTCCACCATTTACAAAACATATTTCTATTTTCCTAGGGTCTTCCATGTCTCAACTCAAAGGAGTGATGCTAATTACAGTAATTAGGTGCTTATGGTAAGCACAACCCACAACTCAGGAAGCTGCCTGCTTGTTACATGTAAAGAGTAAGTACTACTAGACTCTATCGTTAATTTACTCCGCATCACGGAAGAGATTCTCTTCTTTTTTCAGGCCTTTGCCTTCTTTGGTTATAAAATGATATTCATGAGTTCCAACCCAAAGTTGAAAATCAATTATCAGGGAACAGCTGGAAAAGTTCTCAGAGACCATATAGACTAAAAATGGCAAATAGGTTTCATCCCAAAGGCAACTTTGTTATATTGTTACCGGCTGTCTGTTGTGTAGTGTTAGAATTCTGAGGCCTTGTCTGGGTTCAGCAGTGAAGAATGTCATGATTGATAAGCATTCTCTATCACTGGTGTGAAAGTGGGATGTGGCAGCCTGTGTGTCAGATATTTTGTATATTTTTTCCTTTCAATTTATACCAGGGATATCTCAATAAACCTGCCTTCTTTCTGTATGATGAGGCACAAGCGTGATTAAAGATTTGAATACTTCATAGCTGAGATGGTACCAACAGATGAGTCATACGTTCTACTTCTCTCTTCCCCCCAAAATTGTATCCAGGCACTTCAGAATTTATAATAGCATCCTCTAGTAGGGTAAATATTACACCTAGGCAGTTTTAGAGATGGCTTGAAACAGCATCCAAAAGCCCTATTCATGGAATTGCCACCATTAAAATCATTTTTTTCCCATCAAGGCAGTGAGGATCTTATAACAAAATGTAACTATGTTCCATATACAACAGAACACAGGAAATCCTCATTAGCCACCACTGTTGACATTGGTGATAGTATCAGATTAGCTCCTCTCATCTACTGGTAGGCAAGACCAGGCCACTGAGAGGGCAGAGTATTTTGCTGTAGAATAAAATAAAATAGAAGGGTTACAGTTTGGGGCACAGCCCAGGAAATACAGATCCTGGTGTGGATGAGCTGGCTTGAGAGTTCCAGGCACCAGTGACACTAGGACACGAAGAGGGGAAGTCAGACATCCCAATGTCAAATATTTTCTCCTCCAAAGGTTGACAGTTTTGAAAAAAATAACTCTCTATGTACTCTGTGTGTGTGTATAACAGGAAGACTCAGAGAGAGAGAGACTCTGTCCAGATATATAAAATAGCCCAGAAAGCAAGCAAAAGTGGCCAAATCACAATGACTAATCACTTTAAAGAGGGACTACCATTAGGAACTTTCAAATGGTAAGAAAGGAATCAATAAAAAGTGAAAGAGATAAAGACAAAGGCACATCCCTTCACTAGGCAACTAGACCTACTTTCAGTACCTTCCTGCTTTCAGACTGCCACCCCTAGAGCTTTATTACCAGTAAATTCCTCCTAAGTTGCACTCCTTCCAATTAATAAATGACTGTGCTGTGTTTCATTGTTTCTAAAAAAAAAATCCATGTATACCAAGATGCAAGTGATTGATAGTGGCCTAATAAACAACTGGCTTAAGCCAATGTTCCACCAAAACTGGAAAGGCTAAGGAGAAGACAGCTAGAAACTAGAAAGTCAAGAATTCAAAAATTAGGAGCAAACCTAATAGCCCAGATAGCAACGATTAAAGAAAAAAAAGAAAGAATTGTGAATAAGAAACCAATCGCCAAGTCCATACAAAGCAAGAACAAAGCTCTTCAATAAAGATAGAGATCCGCAAGGGCCAGAGGATAACCAGGCCACCCTGATAAAACTCTTCACACAGTGAAACTTCAGAGACAAATGTGAAAAATTAGCCATGAGTGTTTGGCTGGTGGTGACAGTGGGAGCTAGATAAATGGGCAGGTGATAAGCGGTGACCTCTTCCACCTAGGTACCGGGTCTGCATGGAAAAGTAGCCTCATTTTCTAAAGGCCCTCTTCAGTGCTTTCTCTCCTTCCTCATGATTGCTTTACAGAGCTAAAGTAAGTCTTTTAGAAGCCCTAAGCACTGGAATGATTATGCTGCTGTCTCCTTCATGCAATTCAAAATAAAAAATAATACTAAACCATTAAATAAGCATAAGTAAAGCCAACAAACTTCTGATTTTATGATGACTAATTCAATGCTTTTTTAAAAATCGAATATTAAATTTTCCTTAAAAATATTTTTGCTGCCATAGGAATGTGCTTAGTTGCCTTATAAGGTAATCCAGGCCTCCTTGTCTCTATTTCTTGTCAGATATCTGCCCCCGTATTCCTCCCTCCATATAGGAGCATGAAACAGCCACTGGATGCCATGGGCTCTATTTTCCCCCATGAGGACAGGTGGAAGGGAGAGAAAGAGAGGGTCAATCTGCTTCATAATATCTGGCAGCTGTGCCTTTAGAGTACTGCCTTCAAGGGTTAGAAATGCTTCAAAGGAGGTCACAAGCATGTTAACAATGGTTAGCAGCAGTGCTGAGAAGACCATCAACCAGAAGGCAAATTCTCCCATTTTCATAAAAAACACAGTCAAGTTCAGCTTCTGGGCTATGGTCTCTGAAGAGAGGGAAGCCCAGGTTCATGTTTCTAGGGCAGTGATATCAAAAGCAGCAGCACTTACTTGTCCTGATGACTTTTCTTTTGCATTACATAATTAAACTGGAAACTTGCTTTTAAATATTAAAATTATAATTTAGCTCTTGGGCTTATATATAGTGGATTGAATTTTTTTTCTGCCCTACTTACACTATACTAGAATATTGCTTAAGAATATGGGGTTTGGAATCAGTCAGGCTTTGGTCTGAGGAACACAGGTAAGTTATTTTAAAGCCCTGTGTCTCAATTTCTTCATCTTTCTCTATGAACCTGGACCTCTACTGGTGTGCCTCATCTTAGTAATAGCTACCATCACATAACTAACTAGTTGCTCAAACCAGAAACCTAGGGGTATGTATTAGTCAGCTCAGGCTACCATAGCAAAATATTACAGACTGGGTGGTTTGAATAATGCATATTTATTTCTCACAGTTCTGGAGGCTAGAAATCTGAGATCAAGGTGCTAGCAGCTTTGGTTTCTCCTTAAGCCACCTTCCTTGACTTGAAGATGGCCACCTTCTCTCTGTGTCCTAGCATAGCTGTCCTTCTGGGCATACACATCCCTGGTGTCTCTTTCTTTTCTTGTAAGGACACTGGTCCTATTGGATTAGGGTCCCACCCCTATGACTTTCTTTAACCTTAATTACTTCCTTAAAGGCCCTATCTTCAAATATAGTCGCATTGGGGATTAGGGCTTCAACCTATGGATTTGGGGTTGGACACAATTTAGTTCATAACAGAGTAATTATTAATATTTATTCCAAAAATTTAATATGTCACCAAGGTCTTTCCTTTATAACCCATTAAATATCTCTTGAATCAATCAAACTCACTCCACATCTACCACAATCAGCTGGTCCAAGCTGTCATGATCACCTTTTGCCTGAATTAATATAATCATCTCCTAACTGGTCTCCCTGCGTCCACTCTCTTCCTCCTCTAATATATTCTCCAATCAGCAAGAGTGATTGCTTCAAAACACACATTTGAACAAGTCATCCTCCTCTTTAAAATATTTCACTGACCTCATACAGCCAGAAATCCTTGGCACACTTACCACAGGATCTGGCCCTTCTCTAACTTTTCAGCGTCCGTGCACATCATGCTCATGCTTGTTTTTTCTGCTCTGGTCACACAGAACTACTTTCACAGTTTCCCAAAAGCCCCAGGCTCCCTCCCCTATAAGCTTTTGCACATGCTATCTTCTCGCTCGCACTCACTCCCTCAGGGAAGTCTTCCTTGATCTTCACTTCTAGGGCAATCCCCCTAATTATATATCCTTGGAGCCATTTTTAAGACTTGTCACAGCTGCAATTTTAATTTATTTATGATATTATTTGATTATTATCTGCTTCTCCCACTAGACTATAAGCGCCTTCAAAGTATTACCGTGAAGATTGAATGAGATGATGAATACAAAATACTTTATCCAGAGCCTGGCACCTAGTGCATGCTAAATTGATTTTAGCTTTTACCATTATTGGACTGGGGGGATTCTCAGCCATTGAATATAGTCTATTGGTTGAGCTTAGTTCTCACCTATATTCATCACTTGGTTGTAATTTTTTTTAAATGCTACTACAGTATCTGGTACATGGTTAGCTTCCAATAATTGTTTGCTACTATTGTCATTATTATTCATTCTCTGATTCTCTTTTGTGTGTTCTATCTTTGCCACTTACTAGTTTTGTGACCTTGGGCAATTTGCCTAACTTCCCTGATGATACTGAGGCCTACTGCAGCCAGCTGCTATAAAAATTAGCTAAATACAATGACCTGAAGAGAATGAGTGCTGAGATATATTATTTCCCCCTCTCACACTCTCTGTAGAGGATTCATGCCTTCCTTTCTTGTAGATCTGGAAAGCAAAAGGCATGTTAGAAAAAATATTTTTTATTCAAATGTAATAAACCATTGCCTTTACTATGAAAGAGCTGATTTCAGATTCACCTTGGGAGTCAACACAAGTCTATCCTCCTCAAGTGCCAGGAGAATATTCATAAACATACTTTTCCTTCAATGATGTGGCTAGAAGGAGTGCCAATATAAGCTGCTTATTCCCTGATAGAAACACTCAGACCCAAATGCATCACTTCCATTTCCAGCTTGCCTTTGTCTTTTCTATGGTTGACAGCTGGGCCTCCAACACAGACTGCAGATAGGGCTGTTTTAAAACAATAATATACCAAAAAAAATCCAAATTTCAAAAACATCATTTTGGGCATGATTATTCTCATTACTGGTTTCTGTCTTGACAAAAAAATTAACCATAGGATAACTTTAAACAGCGATCTCACCCAGTGAATTGAAGTGTTCATTTCAGATTATTGCCTGAAAGAGAGGACTTGGGGGAGAGGGTGACCGGCTGAGAGGGAAGAGCAAAATTAGCTAACTTGCAGCTTTAAGAACTGTATCATGACAAAAAAAATTGTAAACAAAAAGTAAACAACTCCGAAATTATGAACCTTTGAAGAAATGGATAGTGATTTACAAACTCTCTATTTGTAGACACATTCTAGGAGTTCATCTCTAAAACAAGAATATTGGTCTAAAGAATCTAGACTCTAGATTCCCTCTTAGAAGAACGTTAAAGCTGAGAGGGACCACAAACACACACACACACACACACACACACACAAACATGCACATACCAGAGTGGAATTTGAAATTCACCTACACTTCACGATCATTTGAGAATAAGATTGCAACGTGGCAAGTACCACAAGGTGGAATGTACGTGGCTCTGAAGAAGGGGGAAAATGGAGGAATTGTTGAATTTGTCAGTTCTCCATTGCATACCTGTTCTTTGACTCCTGCTGCACTGAGTTAGGTAGCATCTGATATAGGGTAAGAGTTAAAACTACAGGTTGCCAACATTGGAATCCTTACTTACACATTGCTTACTAGCTATGTGACTTTGGGTGAGTTATTTAACTTCACGATCGTTTCCTCATCTTTAAAATACGTATACAAATAGTATATGTAGTAAGGTGGCAAGGATTAAATCTATGTAAAGCACTTAGTGCACTCTCTGGCACATAGTAGGTACTCAACAATAGGTAGTATTAGTGTGAAATACTCTGTGAGTATTATTAATACTAAATACTAACTTTCTGAATGTGGCCAGAGTCACTTCACAAGTTAAATGCAATGTCTGCATAAAATGTCTCCAATACTGAGGTTCAGTATTAGAGAAGATCATGGTTGCAGTAAAATTTTTTTCTTCCTTGAGAAAGTTCATTTGGTAAATCAAAAGCAAAATGAATGGTAATTAAATAATGGGAATGTAAAAAGTGAGAAAAGTGTTCATAATGTCAAACGATGGAATACAAGACATTATACAAAAGGTTTGTGGAGGAATGGGAAATGATTTATCCTTTGAGAAAGAATATTTAATGATATGAAAAGGTACAAACAATAGATAAATAAAACAAACAGGCAATAAAATAGTATGCAGAGTATGATCTATCCCACATGTACATACACAGAAACACACACACACATTTTGCTTAATTTGGAAAAGAAAAGACACACTGTCATTAAAATAACTATATATGAATGGATGGATTGTGTCTTTTTAAATTTTTAATCTGTATTTTAAAAATTTCTCTTCACAGAGAAATCATTGGTTTGGTTGTTTCACTTCTGCCTCCTCAAGTATCTGCCAAGTTCTCACTGAGGGTAGGAAATAAAAAAGAATAAACATTAATTAGATGCCTCC
This sequence comes from Equus quagga, assembly GCF_021613505.1. Lineage (NCBI taxonomy): Eukaryota > Metazoa > Chordata > Mammalia > Perissodactyla > Equidae > Equus > Equus quagga. The sequence continues at coordinate 25,779,436 of NC_060276.1, read as the reverse complement.
TATATATCAGGTAAATGTGTATATATCATATATACATGAATATAATATAAATATGTAATACACACAAATATATATGTGTATATCTATCTGTGTGTATATACATATATATATATATATATATATATAACTATTAAGCAATAACCACTCTATTCCAGCCAAATGCCACAGAGAAAACTGTAGCCGCACCTCTAGTGACATCAGCAAAATTTGAGTAGGAAACCTCAGAGACCTGTGAAGCTATAAAAAAAGATCTAACATTCCTGTTATCAGCATCCCATAAGGGGAGGAGAAAGAGGATGAGGCTAAAAACTGTACTCAAAGAAATAATAGCTGAAAACTTGCCAAATTTAGCAAGACACATAAACCTACAGATTTAAGAAGCTGAGCAAACAACAATCAGAATAAACCCAAAGAAATCTGATGAAAACAATAAAAGAATATCTAAATAAATGGAGAGACAAATTGTGTTCACAGATTAGAAGGCTCAACATAGTAAAGATGTGAATTCTCCCCAAATAGATAAACAGGTTTGATGTAATTCTTGCCAAAAACTTTTTGTAGATACAGGCAATGTAATTCTAAACCTTATATGAAAAGTCAAAATAACTAGAATAGCTAAAAGAAATTTTGAAGAACAAAGTGGGAGGAATAAATCTACCTGATCTCAAGATTTATAATGTAGCTACAATCAAGACTTTGTGATATCGATGGAGATAGGGACATAAATCAGTAGAACACAATAGACTCAGAAATAGATTCAAACAAATATGTCCAACTAATTTTTGACAAAAGTGCAAAAGCACTTCAATGGAAGAAAGTCAACTTCTTCAACAAATGGTGCTGGAGCAATTGGACATTCATAAGCAAAATAAAGAAATAAAGAAACCTAAACATAAGTCTTACACCTTATACAAAAATTAACTTGAAATGGATCACAACTTAAAATATAAAACTAAATTTTTTTGGAAGAAAATGTTGAGGATCTAGGGCTAAGCCAAGAGTTCTTAGACTTGTCACCAAAAGCACAATCTATAAAGGAAAAACTAAGTTGAATTTCATCAAAATTTAAAATTTTGCCCTGTGAAAGACCCTGTTAAGAGGATAAAAACACAAACTACAGATTTGGAGAGTATATTAGCAAACCACACATCAGATAAAGGACTAGTATCTAAAATATATAAAGAACTCTCAAAAGTCAAAAGTGAAAAAACAGACAATCCAATTAGAAAATGAGCAAAAGACATGAACAGACATTTCACTGAAGAAGACATATATGCATAGTGAAAAATCACATAAAAAATGTCCAACATTATTAGACAACAGGCAAATGCAATTAAAACTACAACTAGATCATTACACACCTAGAAAGAATGAATAAAAAAATTAGTTACAAAACCAAATGCTGGCAAGGGTATACAGAAATTGGATCCATTGCTGATGGAAACGTAGAATGGCAGGATCACTCTGGAAAATAGCTTTTACGATTTCTTAAAAAACTAAACATGCAACTAACTTACAGCCCACCAGTTGTACTCCTGGGCATTTATCCCAGAGAAATGAAGACTTATGATTAAGCAAAAATCTGTACACAAATGTTTATAGCATCTTCATTCATAGTAACCTCAAACTGGAAATAACCCAGATGGCATCCAATCGGTGAATAGTAAAACTGTTGTACATTCAGAATACTGCTCTGCAATAAAAAGGAATGAACTATTTATATGCATAAAAACCTGGATTACTCTTGAGAGAGATGCTGGGGGTGGGGGGCGCCAATCCCAAAAGTCTATATACTATATGATTCCATTTATATAACATTCTTGATATGACAAAATTATAGAAATGCAAAGTATATTAGTGGTTGCCATGGGTAAAGGAGGAATGAATGTGTACTTGCCCAAAGCCACACCTTCTGAGAACATCAAAGGCTTCAGATTGCTGAGGAATCGCTTTCCCACTTAAATAAGTCCCTTCAGCATTTCTTGTAGAACTGGTTTCTTGGTATAAACTCCTTTCATTTTTGCTTGTCTGAGAAGCTCTTTATCTCTCCTTCCATTCTAAATGACAACTTTGATGGATAGAGTATTCTTGGCTGTAGGTTTTTTCCTTTTAGCACTTTAAATACGTCGTGCCATTCTCTTCTTGCCTGTAGGGTCTCAACTCAGAAGTCCGCTGATAGCCTTATGGGCTTTCCTTTGTGTGTCACTTGTGGCCTTTCTCTTGCTGCTTTTAGGATTCTTTCTTTATCTTTTATTTTGGACATTTTAATATAATATGTCTTGGTGTGGGCCTCTTTGGGCTTATCTTGTTTGGAGCTCTCTGTTCTTCCTCTACTTGAATGCCTGCTTCCTTACTTAGGTTAGGAAAATTTTCATCTACTATTTCTGCAAATAAATTTTCTGCCCCTTTGTCTCTCTTTTCTCCTTCTGGGGCACCTATAATCCGAATGTTAGCACACTTGATATTGTCCCAGAGTTCCCTTAGACTGTTCTCATTCCATCTAATTCTTTTTTTCTTTTTTCTGTTCAGCTTGGGTGATTTCCTCTTGTCTTTCATATAGCTCACTGATCTGTTCTTCTGCATCCTCTACTCTGCTATTGAGTACCTCTAGTGAATTTTTCATTTCCAGTATTGTATTCTTCATTTCTGATTGGTTCTTTTTTATATCTTCCAGTTCTTTGCTGATGACCTCACTGTGTTCATCCAGTCTTCTCCCAATACCTGTGAGCATCCTTATGATATTTCTTTTGAACTCCTTGTCAAGTAGGTCGACAAAGCCCATTTTATAGATGAAGAGAATGAGCTCAAAGTGGTTAAATGACTTTCCAAAGGTCACATCCCTAGTAATTACTTGATTCATAATTTGAAATCAATTATATTTAATTTGGTGGTGCACTATACATAATGCACTATATCAAGGTAGTAACAATGTAGTAACCATGTTACTGAAAATTTGTATAGATATCTTTGATATATTGAATGATATTTTAAATGCACCAGGGAGCTTGTTATTTATAACACCCCTGTAGTGAATATATATTTATCTTCTATATGACTCTCGGGAACATGGCTTAACAACAGTAGCTCTTGTAATGGAGTCTTCTGGATTTAACAGACAATAAGCTCAGAATGATTCAGTAAATGTGGTACAAACAGTGAAACAAGTAAAGTAATCATTCTTAGGCTGTATTAATAAAAGTATGACATCCTGACTAGAGGAGGTGACTAATTGGGCTCTGCTGTGATCAGAACATGCTAAAGTATTATGTACTGTTTCTGGGCTTTACTGTTTTTTGATTATTATAATAAAGTATTACAGGCTAACAATACCATATCTAAAACACTTAAGGCAAGCTATGCTGCAAAAATTCAAAATTTTTCAGGATTTAGAAAGATAATACAGTGCCATAGACTGCATGTTGTTTAGCACACCAATTGGGGTCTAGGACAGCACCCCCTAATCAAACACATTAATTTTTTGGAACAAAATCAATGAATATACATACTAAATTGCAATAATGAAGACTATAAACAGCTTTACATAAGTTCAGATTGCCAAAGTATTCAGTTCAAGTCAGGTTTAATGACGAAATGATATAAAAAAATTTTGTGTTTTTCGGGTTTCTGAATTACATATATGGCATTGTGGAACTGTATATGCCCATAGTAATAAAGATTTGAACAATGTAGAAAAGTGCAAAAGGAAAAAAAATAACTCTCTTTTTCACCCCTAGTCTCAGTTTCAGAGCAGTAACTACTTTTAATCATTTCTTGTTGGAGGTTTCCAGCTGGTTATCACCATAATACAAAAGATTTGCTTATACATCTCTTTTCTGGATTTGTAAACTTTTAAAATTATATAGTCGCTTCCTGAGAATATATAATTGGTTCATTCTACTCATCTACTTCTTCCCTACTCACCACCTACCACCATCCCCCTAAAAATCCCTGTTAGTCATATTTTTACTTTTAGACATAACTGTGTATACTATACTTAAGTTTATTTTCTTAATCTTTCCACTTTAGATGGTATCTTTATCTTCTCCTTTATATAGAATGCAATACTAGGCCCCATGCCTTTAAAAGGGAATAATCAGAAGTGTAGTAGAGACATAAAACAATATCATATAAGAAACACAGAGCCTAAAGAAAAAAAATGGAAGTTGTCATCAAATAGTTGAATGACTGTCATGACAATGAGAGAACAGAGTGTTCTGTGTATCCTTGAGAGGGTAGAACTAGAAATAATAGATGGACTCTACAGAACAGATTTGGAAAAGTGTTAAGCAAAATTTTACAAGGATAAGCAAGGGATATCTAAAGAGCGTATAGACAACTTCAGGAGGTAGAGACTTTCTTATCACTACAGATGTTTAAGCAAGAATTTGGTAACCTCTTGGCAGAGAAGTTATAGAGGAACTCAAACATCAATTGGGTAATATGGACTAGATGACATTTAAGATCCTTTTTGACTCTGAAAGTCTATGATATAGTGATTGTTTACTCTCTACAGTCTCTTACAGTTTAAAAATATCTATAATCTCATAATATTAGTCTCAATAGCATTATGACTGAAAATGATTATTCTAGTAAGTTAAGGATCTGCCATATATTGAATCAGAGCCCTAAACTCAGAATTTTATACTTATCTTCCAGGAAGTCTCACCAGATTCTTCCTGATGTGATTTTTGACCCAGGACACAACTAGTTCTTTAGGGACATCAAAGGAACTAAAAAATGTTTGTCGTTAGTCATTACTCTTATAAGCCATAGTCAGAAGACTATAAAGGAGAAAAAGAATTAAGAGGGGAGACAGTGATTATAGCTGAGGGCTAGAGGCTTGGATGTGAGGGAGCAGGAGAATAGGTTGTCAAGATCTGAAGAGCATCAAAGGACTCCTCATTTATCCAATGGTTGCCTATTGGAATAAATTGGTTCCAAATTTAAACCCCAGTCCTCCAATTTATTATTTTGCATTCTTCTTTGTTTTTGCTGAGGAAGATTGGCTCTGAGTTAACATCTGTTGCCAATCCTCCTCTTTTTGTTTGAGGAAGCTTGTCCCTGAGCTAACATCTGTGCCAATCTTCCTTTCTTTTGTATATGGGACATCTCAGCAGCTTGGCTTGATTAGTGGTGTGTAGGTCCGCACCCGGGATCCACACCCATAAACCCTAGGCCACTGAAGCAGAGCACGCAAACTTAACCACTATACAACCAGGCCAGCCCCCTTATTTTTCATTCTTGATGAGAAGACAGCTATTCACAGGAGAAATGCTGCTGCAGGCAAGTGTGCAGGGGATGGTCTTTACATACTCAACCTTGAAAACTGCAGAAATGGATGGAGATATCTCAAGAACACTTTTTAGTAAAGGGAAGTTAAAAAGGGAGAAAGATCTTAACATTTTTTGTCTAACCATCTTTATTAATGAATTCCTCTTTTCTTCTTTATTTCCTTTCTTTTTATTTTCATCAATATGCTTTAAACAAGGTCTAAATAAGCCTCAGATCTCGATGAAATAGCAAAGAGTGTTTGCCTTATTATGTTTTATTTTGCAGGCATGCCCATGGTAAAATTCAAGAGGAAATATTCCTTTGCATATTCCTGCCTCATTTCCTCAGTGTTTGATGTTATGGAATCACAGGACGAAATGCCTACCACTGACTGACTGACTGACCCATGTATGTGTGTGCACTCATGCAAAACCTCTTAAATTTGTCATGAATACAAATGTATACATACCTTCAAATGCATGAGTGAAAATTAAATATGAACAGTGAAATTTTTAAACAAGTATTTGAATAATTCCAATGGAATAGTATATTTTTCAGAAGAATAGCAAAAATCCAAAGCAATTCTTCTATTTTGTATTTTCCTCTGAGGAATCAGCATGTTTTATTTAAATGATGACACTTAAATTAAGTCCCCTACCACCATAACTACTTCCTCACACACATACACATGCACACACACACATACTTCTGCTCATATTCAGAAACATTTCTCCACCCACAGATTTGGAGCCTAGGAACAAATGTACAATACATCCATTTATTTTTGGAAGCAAGGGTGGTTATAAATTGGTTGCAGTAGGCCTAGACAAACATATCTAAGTTGACCAAGGAAGAGCCTACTCAGAAAGACTGATTAATACGATGAAGCCTATTTAACCTAGGAAAACAAGGACTGAGTGAGTGGAGTGGTGGATAGTCATAAATTCGTTAAAGGAGATAGGGAGAATGATCTTGATTGTCAAGTTCCACAATATGGAATTGGAGCATAGATAGCAGAGATGCACAAACATAAACAAGACATTTGAGAAAGCTAAGACTGTCACCAAGGAAAAGAATCTTATATTACACAACAATGAGAGGGTAATTACTAGGATTTCGTACTTTAAGTGTCTGTATCATCCTGAGTTTCAAAAATGATTTCAGCTATGCCTTGGATAATGGTCACAGTGATGTGTAAGCCACTCACATGATGTATAAGGCAAGCTTCCATGGAACACAATTATCTTTAAAAATGCTCACCCTCAAGATAGTTGTTATATTTTTTGTGTTATTTGTTTCATTTATTGCTATCTCTTTAAGAACTGAAATCATAAGATGACTTGAAGATTTGTAACGAGTAGTATTAATGAAATATTAGCCAATTATTCATGCACTCATATTTTGGAATGCCTTGTGTCATACAAGTGTTCCCAAATGCCCTGTGCAGGATGTGCTAGGAAAATGAGACAGTCAAGAGGTCTTGTATCAAATAAATATGATTAATAGCAGGACAAAATCAATCCACAGTTGGGGGAAACTGGGTTAAAAAGTGCATGTGACCTCTTTGTACAATTTTTTGCAAATTCCTGTAAAACTATAGCTATTTCAAAGTAAAAATTTTTTAAAAATAAACCCAATAAGCAAACATGCATAAACCGATAGGAGTTGGAAAATAGGAAATAAGGAAAATTCTGGCCTAGAGGGTGACAGAATTTACAAATCAACCATACTGAGACTGTTTTCAGTCTCTGTACAGGACCCAGAGAATAAAAGGCCTAATAGGAGTTTTTTCCAATCCTTAATTCAAAAGTAATCAAGTATGGTAGGGGACTTATCATCACAGAGATACTCACAGAGACTGACTTTTATCTAAATTTCTGCTTCTAAGAAGACAGGATATATTTTCGAGGTCCATGATCTTCATGCATGATCTAGTCTCTCATCCCCCTCCTGTCATGCCTAGACCTAACTAAACAATCACTGTGCCCAAATGTACAATTATGTCATATCTTTTATGGTAGCTGGGGTGCACAAGGAAAGACATATGTGTAAACAACTACCCCTAGGTAGAATTAACCTGAGAGGATTTCCCCCAAATCCTGTCTGTATCACAGATGATCTCACCAGGCCCACTAGAGCCTCCATCAGAAATAGGTAGAATATCTTCTTCCATAAAAAATGAAGCTGAAGGGGCCGGCCCCATGGCCAAGTGGTTAAGTTCACGCACTCTGCTGCATCATCCCAGTGTTTCGCTGGTTCGGATCCTGGGTGCCGACATGGCACCGCTCATCAAGCCACGCTGAAGCGGTGTCCCACATGCCACAACTAGAAGGACCCATAACTAAAAAATATACAACTATGTACCAGGGAGCTTTGGGGAGAAAAAGGAAAAATAAAATCTTTAAAAAAAAAAAAAGCCTGGAATTTAAAAAAAAATGAAGTTGAAGTACAAAATTATTTTTCCCAAGACAGTGGGCTTTGCATGGCTAAATCCAGCAAGCAAAACAAGATGCTTCCCCCACACTCCTGATAGCTTCTTTTAGAATGCCAGCTCTTTGCACCCATGATGCCGCTGATTCTTACAGACATAGATGCTTTACTTGTATGTGAGATGGAAAGACACACCTGTTAATATACAAGGCCTGAATTGGATCAATTTCGTAGTGAATGTCTCCAGTATGTGCTGAGTACTAATTTTTATTTGTTAATGAAGATAATAACTGCCAGGGAGAGAGGGTGTGGAGGTAGGGAGGCAGGGATAGAAGAGGGACAAAGCCTTTACTCTACTGTCCTGGGCCATATTGTGATTCAGATTGGTTAATGACAAAAAGTTCTCTCCAGGCATCAGTGAGTCAACTGCAAGCTGGCAATCACTCCCACAGCCTCTTCGAGTCTGTCTTTAAATGAAATATTCCTTAAACCCCTCACCTCTTCCTCTCATGTCAATTGCAGCAAGATAAATGTTACACTAGATACTATCACATGCTTTCAATTAAAGAGGCTTTGGAGCACGTTGATGTAATTTGAATGCAGGCGTTTCCGTTTTTGAAGTTGGGAAAAAGATAAAGCTTGCTTCTTTGGTGCTTAATGAGCAGCCTGAGTCATTAACCAGGTAAATAAACACAGAGGGTGTGGATGGGCTTCCTCTTCTCCAACCTTTTTTTATTTTAATTTGGGATTCAAACTAATGACTTATTGCAGGCAGCAATTCTGCCACTGACAGCACATTTCCCATGCCTCCTGCCTGAGTCACCAACCGACAAGGAGAAAGTTTGCCAAGTCACAGTGAATATCTATACCATTAGCTTGTCCCATATCTAGATTTTGTCTATTTGTGACATAAAAAGATTACAAAAAGGTCACTAAGAAAAAAAAGCAAACTGGATTCAGAAGAGGAGCCAAGGGTAGAGAAAATTCAGTGACGAGTAAAGTTCTTTTAGGGTCCAGGTGGCACTAGGCTTTTGGGGTATATGGCTTGGATGGTCAAGAAGGCATCATAAATTTACCTAAATATCTGAAGGCTGAAATAATAGTGGGTGGTCTTTCATGCATGCAGCAGGCAAATCCAGAGAGATGTGGTTTTAAGGGGTACTCTAGAAAGCCCTCTGGCCCTACCTCCTTAACCACTAATCAGACAATACTCTTTTTTTAATCCTGACTGAGAGAAAATTTCAAATGCAGACAGCTCTGGATGAAGCAACACATTGGCCTGAATTCTCTCAAAGGTGACCATGCTGCTTCTTTCACTCTTAACTGCAAACCTTCCTACAAAGAAGGTAATAGTGCCCGCAGGTGGGAGAGAGATAGAGGCATCACTAAGGGATGTCCAAAAGAGACTAAGGTGAGAAGGCACACTCAGAAGTGTTACCTTAAACAAGTTCAAACAGAGATCAGCCATCTATGCAGAATCTATGTCTTTTCCGTTGTTCATATTATTGAAAGGGACTAAGCACCCATCTGCATATGGATATTTAGGTTTGGAAAGCCTTTCCTTGCTACTGTTCCTATCAAAGTCTCAGATATTAGCCAAGGACCATCTTGCAATAGCTCAAAATTAAAAGAGACAGAAACAGTCCAGATAGCTACCTGTGCGTCTATTAACAGCAAAAATTCACTTATTTCAATATACATTGAAGGGGCCGGCCCGGTGGCCCAGCGGTTAAGTTCGCACGTTCCGCTTCAGCGGCCTGGGGTTCGCCGGTTTGGATTCCGGGTGCAGACATGGCACCGCTTGGCAAACCATGCTGTGGTAGGCGTCCCCTGTATAAAGTAGAGGAAGATGGGCACGATGTTAGCTCAGGGCCAGACTTCCTCAGCGAAAAAGAGGAGGACTGGCAGTAGTTAGCTCAGGGCTAATCTTCCTCAAAAAAAAAATTCAATATACATTGAAGCACAAAATGTCTTCAAGTATCTTCACAGCATTTTCAGCCTGAGCACATTTAAAGGGCTCAGATGTGGCTGAGGTAAGGCAGTAGGAAACCAAAGTCAAGTATAACACAAAACCAGCTACATAATTTGTGGGTCCCCAGTGCAAAATTAAAATGTGAGACCCTTGTTCAAATATTACTAAGAATTTTAAGACAGTGACAGCAGAACATTAAGCCAACAATGGAATTCTTCTGAGCACAGAGCCCTGTTTGACAGCACAGGACTCATGCCCATGAAGCGGATTCTGGTGCAACATGTATGTTTTTAAAGGAAATGCCTCTGAATAAGTCAATATATCAGGCATGTATTTTTCCACAGATCATCTATTTGCAATAAATTACAGTGAAGAAGGGCCATGAGAAGGAGCAAACTATGAAGGAAAAAACCATATTGTGTTGTTGTCATTCTTGTTGGATTTTTAATATTTGGTTTGACGTTTTTTTGTTATTGTTGTTCTTGATTCCTTAAATGGGATTTTTCTGAAGAGGGTAGTGAGAAGATTAAATATTTTTGAGAGGAGTAAGTTTGAACTCAGGTACTTTGCCCACAGCCCCCCCTGACAGGAGGGGGGGAAACCTCCATTTTTGCACACCTCAAGGATTAATCATTATACTGCATTAACAATCTTAGATTCAACTACAGTTAAACTGTGCAATGCTCAAATAATTTATGGCCTTCCTGTGGCATACTGAATAATTCATACCATTGTTTTTCTCAGGGAAAAAAAATGGCCTTGAGATACTGAGCCTGCTATTAGTTCCTGTGAAATCTTGGTAGAAACAGTAAAGGTTTTGGTTATCTTTCTAGAGGAAGCTCCCTAGTACCAAATAGAGCCTCATATGACCTGGAAACATGAATCAGTCTGGTCTTGCCATAAAGACATGGCACGCTATGTTGTAGGAAGAAGTAGGTTTGTTGTTTAAAAGGTCAATGTCACAGATATTATTCCAGCTATATCCATTAACTTTTTTTATGTAATCACAGAATGAATACAAACCTAATTTCAGACTGAGCCCTGAGTTGGAAAGCCATCTTATATCTCTAACACTAATCATAGTAAGACTTAAGAGAGAGAGGATAGATGACTCAGTATAACTCATTCTACTATATCCAGGCCAGAACTCTTTCCTGAGCTTCATACCTATCTACCTACCTATCTATAGAACATCTCCACCTGGATTTTCCCAGGGAAAACATGTCCAGTACTAAACTTCTCTCCTATTCCAGTCCTTGCCTGCATCACCTTTCAACCTATTTATCCTGCTTTCATGCAGTTGTACAAGCTAAGTCCTTGGAGCTATACCTCATTGTTTCTTTTCTCATTTCCAGTCCCTCAGGGCTAAGGTGAGACTAGAAGGAGAGTGTAGGTATAAGGGGACAAATAATATAAGTTATTCCTCAAAGACATACAAATACTGAGCCAGAAAAGTGATTCCAGGATGGGTTGTCAATTTATATGGTATGTGGTGTGGGTGAATGGTGGGGGAACTATAATAGCTGAAGTACAGAACCAGATGAAGGTCAAAGAACCAGTGGCAATACAAGCAAGAAACGGAATAGCATCAAAAACAGAACTGGGTTCAAATCCCAACAACACTACTGACTAGTGTTTTTCCCTTTTCTTGTTCATAAAATAGGACAGAGGTCAGCAAAATTTTGTTTTGTTTTGTTTTTGTAAAGGGCCAGGTAGCAAATATTTTAGGCTTTGAAGGTCATACAGTCTCTGTAGCAACTATTCAGCTCTGTAATTGCAACATGAAAGTAGTCACAGTGATAATATTTAAATTTTTGGATGTGACAGTTCCAATTAAATTTTATTTACAAAAACAGGTAGCAGGCCATTTTTGACCCACTAGCTGTAGTTTGGCAACCCGTGGAATAGCCTATGCTGTGGCAACAAATTAACCTTCTAATCTTAGAGACTGAATATAATAAAAGTTTATTTCTTGTTCACATCACATGCAAGATAGATGAGAATATCTTCCTCCATCATGTACCTAATATCATCTGGAAGATGTGACCCCCAAAGTGACATAGATGGGAAAGAGAGGACTGAAGGACTCCATTAGTACAGGAAGTAATTTACATATTTTTAGCTCATATCCCATTGGCCAAAACCCAGTCTCATGGTCCAAATCTACTGAAAGGGAGGTTAGATAATATAGAGGAGTATATGAACACTAGGTGAACAGCTCACAGTTATTGCCATGAGGTAACAATAATTTGTCTCATATAGCTGTGAAGATAAAATGTATGTAAAGCCTTTAGCACAATGCCTGACACATAAGCAGCACTCAATACATTTTCAAACACGCCCAACCCCTCCTTCTGATCATTTCATTCCTTCGTATGCCATAAAATGCCTTTCACAGTAAGCTATTTACTGAATTTACATCCACATGCCTTTTCTTATTCTGTTTCGTCTACTCTTTCCTCTTTGTTATTTCCATCTAACTAATACATATTCACTTATCTTTCATATTCCTGCTCAAATGTGACATTTCTTCCCTTTTACTTTCCCAAACAGAGAGACTTGGGATCCTCCTCTTGTACCACCACACTAGTACACACCATGAGTACAGTAATGGGCATGTTGTAATGTCACTAATTGTACATGTATGCCTCTTCCACCAGACTGTGAACTCCATGAGGACAGAGCAACATCATATTCTTGTCTGTACTTCAGCATTTACTATAGAGTCATATACATAACTAACAGTCAATAAGCGTTCATTAAACTCAACTGGTTAATCCTAATGGCAGGAATTTCATGTCCTAGGCAGCCTGCAGTCATAGTAGAAGGAGCTTGAGACAGGTGGAGAGCTTTTACTGTTTATGCCAGCTATAGCCACAATGCCTTATTGGTAGCACCACAGCATGAAGCCTTGGACAGAAGAAACACTTAATAAAAGTTTGCTGAAATCTTCAGAAAAGAGAAAAGTAGAAAAGGTGGTTATTTGTCACTATGTAGGCTCCCAAATCATTTTTTAAAAATTTTTCATGAAATCCAGCCCATTGAGGGAAAAAGTTGACTAAATTCAGGCAAAGCAATTGGTATGAATAGTGTATATGCCCCAGAGCATATTCACTGTCATTCCAGAGTGTGTCCATCAAGAATACTTGTGAAGCTGCATTGAGCCAGCCATCTGTAGCCTGGGACTCAGTGACCCTGACACTTGAGACTTCTCACTGCTGAGTGCTGAGCATTTCTGTTTAGAAAGACTCCCAGAGCAGCATCAGCATCATCTATCTTGCTATACCTTGCACTCTCAGTGGAAATCAACAAAAAGATACTGATAGAAGAAAAAAAAAAAAAACCTACACATCCCAGTCAGGCTTTAGTTTCTCAGTTCACCTTTTCTGAAGCATATCAAATAATGCCTTTCATTTTTTTTTAATCCTCCATTGTATTCGGTACTCTCTATCTTCATTACTATCATTTAAAAAACAGTAGTAATCATAGCTGCCATTTGTTGACCAGACTCAATGTGCCAGAAACTTCATATGAACTCCACTAAGCACTCTGGAAGTTTAAAAATACCTATCCTAACCTGGAGACTATTTGGCCTACTGTTCTATTTGGCTAACACGGAAAATCACCACCTCCTTCAAGCAATGGAAATGAAGATGTTTGGTCTCTGCATCTCAGGGCTAAGCCGTCGCTAATAGCAAAGTCTGCAAGTAGACGGAAGGCAGTATATAGTACAGACTCTTGTCTTCAAATCTTAGCTCTGACACTTACCAGATATATGGCCTCAAATTAGTTACTTAATTTCTCTGAGTCTGTTTCCTTATGTATAAAATGGAACTAATAATCATACCCATTTCAGAAAGTTATTGTAAGGTTAAACAAGATGATGTTTGTAAAGCATTTAACAAAGTTTCAGATACATAATAAGCACTCAATAAATATAAGATAGTATTATTTTGACAATATGGATAATTTTGACAATATGGATAATAGGCTAGAAAAGATCATGAGGGAGTAGAACAAGACCCCACTCTGAGGGTAGATAAGGGAACAGACATAGGTTCTCTTCTCATTCTAGGAAGAACATCAATATATCTGGTGGTGAGAACCTTGAAGGAATCAGAGAGGAAACACTGGTAGATAACATGGTAAGCAGTAATATTTACTTGAATAATTTGGGAAACATTTGTTAAGTGATATCTGAGTGGGGCCAAGAGGTGATATGGGAAGGAAGACTGATTATGTCTTGTTTTCATGCCAGGACAAATAAGAAAAGAGGGCTCACAAATTGTCCTCAAGGTGAGGCTCAGCTCATTCAGGTAACGGGAGGCAGAAGTCAAAGTAATAGCTCTGATTTAAAAAGGGTCGGGTCAGGCCCTGTGGCACAGCTGTTAAGTTTGCACGTTCTGCTTTGGTAGACTGGGGTTCGCCGGTTCAGATCCCGGGTGCAGACATGGCACCGCTTGACAAGCCATACTGTGGCAGGCATCCCACGTATAAAGTAGAGGAAGATGGGCACGGATGTTAGCTCAGGGCCAGTCTTCCTCAGCAAAAAGAGGAGGATTGACAGCAGATGTTAGCTCAGAGCTAATCTTCCCCCCCCAAAAAATAATAAATAATAAAAAAATAATAAAAAGGGTGGATACATTTCGCTGGGATTTATTGTAGGCTGCTCTCTTGAGAACCTAGGCAATTAGACTAGGTACATAAAAAGCAGATGGGAACCTGAGTATGGTAGACAGCAGCAGTGGCAGCAGAAAAGAAAGAATGTCCACCAGTGAAAATCTGTTTACATCAGAGACTATAGGTCAAATCTGATTTGATTCAAAGTGATGACTACTTATGTGTCATTTGCACATGCAATGCTAAGCACAAGATTGGATGTGGGGAAACGACTTTCAAAGTTTAGAAGAAAGACAGATGAAAAATCCAAGGAATTATAAATTTCACGTTAAAGAATAAGTATACTTCTCTCTAGTGGTGGGACAATAAAATAAAAATAACATCATCCCTGGTTGACAGAATCATATTATTTTAACATGTATTTTACTACCAAGGGAAGAGACTAGGATGGTCAAGGGACATCTGGCACTTCTCAAATTGGTGACAGCATAGATAATGCTTTCTCCATCTGAGATAGAGCATGAGCCAGGGTGGTATTTCCAAAGCATTATGGTCTAATATGGAGGGCTGTATGAAGGATTCTAAATGAGAGAAGTCTAGGAGTTTACATCTTAGCTCAGACTAAATTCTAAGCTTCCTAAGTAACCTTTGAAAAGTCACTTGACTACCCTGGGCCTTAGTTTCCTCATCTGTAAGATGGTGTTCAAACTGTTTCCAGTTTATTAAGAGAATTCATTGCTTGGTTTGAATTTCAAAAACAATAATAAGTAATATTAATAATAATTAATTAATATAATGTATTAAATTAATATTATATATTTATATAAATGTATATTTATAAAAATTTAAAATAAAATTATAAATCTATATAAAATATAAATTATATAAAATATAATTTTTGTGATTTTTATTTTAATTAATTTGTTTTTAAAATAAATTTATTTATAATAAATTAATTAATATAAATGATTTTAATAGTAACTGTCAACCAAAAGGAGAGACTTTGGTAACAAGCCGATCTGACTATAGCCTCTTTTTTGTTTGTTTGTTTTTTTATTTTTTTTTGGAGGAAGATTAGCCCTCAGCTAACTACTGCCAGTCCTCCTCTTTTTGCTGAGGAAGCCTGGCTCTGAGCTAACATCCGTGCCCATCTTCCTCTAGTTTATACGTGGGACGCCTACCACAGCATGGCTGCCAAGCAGTGCCATGTCCGCACCCGGGATCCGAACCAGCGAACCCCGGGCCGCCGAGAAGCGGAACGTGCGAACTTAACCGCTGCGCCACCGGGTGGGCCCCCCTGACTATAGCCTCTTAAAAAAGGTCTTGGTCTTCATCAAATTGCTTGATTAGTCTTTTATTGCTTGGTGACCTTCTCTTAACGAGAGCTGGTATCCATTTGGGTTCCATTGAAACAGAGGGTTCTCTGACTCTGAGTGCCTGCCTATCATTTCTTTGACCAAAGCCAATGCTAAACTTTTATGTTCAGTTTCTCTGTAAAGTTGAAAATTTAAGGAACATGAGGACAATTAATTTTTCAGAGACAGAATCCACTGAAGGTACAAAATGCACCAGCTTCTTCCGTCCTTGAGAATGAGCAATGGAACAACAATCTCAACATAGAACCACATGGTTTTTTCTGCAAATGGAGACATAAACACAAAGCAGCACCTTTATAACATTTCTGAGGTGCACATCTGCAGGTCTAAATATGTGGTGGTGTCCCACTGGTTTGTGAGGAACCAATGAGAGGGAACTGGAATGAGTTTAGCTACCCTCATGTGACTCAAGATTAAAAGAGATGGATACAAGAATTCAAGGTTGGCTGAGAGGCAGTGAATGCTTAAACAAAGATTTGGCCTAAAGTACCTGTTTCAGCTCTGAAATCTTCACTTTCTTGCATGTAAAATGGGACAATAGTCCCTGCCTCACATGGCTGATGTAGAGATTTACAGTAGGTGCTCAATGGATGTTTCTTCATATGCACATTCATCTTTCTAACATAAGACAAGGAAGTCAAAAAGGGTTGGACAGAGAAATTCCAGGGACCTAGTGCTGACACTTTCTAGGTTGGATGTTGTTAATAGGCCACTGTTTTAGAGAGATTGGGGGCTTTCAACAATAAAGGAGATGTGGCTGGTTCTTGCAAGATAAGCAAATTCTTCCCAGGAATGCTATAGCGATATGAAAGTGGCGACCACTATGTATGTATAACTGGAATCTAATCATGAGAAAACAACAGCAAACCCAAATAGATGCACATTATACACTGAAACTGGCCTGTACTCTTAAAAACTGTCAAGGTGAAGAAAGACAAAGTCAGAGGCACCATTCCAAATTAAAGCAGTCTAAAGAGACATGCCAACTAAATGCAATGTGTGATCTTGGAATAGATCCTGGACTGGAAAAAACAACCACAAGGACATTATTGAAATTATTGACAGAATTTGATTATGGACTCTGAATTAGATAATAGAATTTTTTCAAAGTTATATTTCCTGATTTTTATATTTATACTGTAGTTATGTAAAATAATGTGTTATTCTTAGGAAATACATACTGAAGTATTTAGGGGTAAAGGGGAACAATGTCTGAAATTTAGTCCCTGATAGCAGAGAGAGAGAATGATAAAGTAAATAGGGGAAAATGTAAATTAATTGGTCAATATGGATAAAGTGTGAATCATTGCAACTTTTCGTTAGGTTTGAAATTAAATAAAAACTTTAAAAATTAAAAAATGGAGTGAGAAATGTAAAGAGGACCCATGGAGCTATGACAATGGGTACATAACAGGTGTACCTGACCTCTTGTGTGGAAGAAAGGATCAGAGAAGACTTGACAGAGGAATAGACATCTAAGCTGCGATGTGAAGAATGTTGTTTTTTTTTAGGTGAAGAGGTGTGGTGGTGGGGAAATGTTACAAAGGGAACAGCATATATGAAGGCCTAGAAGCAGATAAAAGGAGCATGATGGATTTGAGTAACTGAATATGCAAAGGGAGCAGTGGTAAGCAATGAAGCTGGAAATGTAGGCTGGAACCAGATCACAGTAGGCCTTCTGGGGAATAAGTATTAGAGAGAAGACTTGTAAAAACTAGGATGTGAGGAAAAGCTACTATTGTTTTGTCTGTGGTTTTCTGGTGAAGGACTTTTAGGAGACTTTCTGGCTGTAAGATTTTTTTGGGGGTGGGGAGAGAAAGTTTTTTTTGAGATGGTTTGTGGATATAATTGACTAAGAAAAGAGAGTAGGGAAAATCTCAAACCCTGTTTCCCAGATAAATTCTAAATCTTTAGAAGTGCTGTGCTACACAGCACAACACCATATCACCAGTGATAGAAAGCATTGTGTTTAAGACAAAGCCCTGTTCTCAAGGAAATCACAGAACCAATATCTAGATTAGGCTGGAGAAGGTAGAGCTGGGAGATATGCTCCTCAGCGTAAGGAACACTCTGGTGTTCAGATTTTTGTTTTTGGGATAGGGAGTTTAGTACAGAGCATGAAAATTAGAATGGCCGTACGTACTAGGAAGGTTAGCATATATAAGTAAAGTGGACTAGATGTAAGAAAAGCAAGATGCAGTCCAAACAAGATGGCATAGACTCATCTCTCCCTGTTCTTTTTCAACCATACACCCTGGAAACAGTACAACTGTACAACTATAAATCCTGGAAACAATGTAAGATGGAACCCAAGGAAAAATATGAAATGTGGAAAGAGGAAGGTGGACTGGTTAGGGACACCAAGATTGAAGAAACAAATAGCAGCAGAGTGTCTTAAGACATCACTCAACAGAAGAGGGCAATCCCAGGCCCAGTATCGCCAACCCTCAACCTAGAAAACAGCAAGTGGTTCAAGTAGGCTCATTCCTCCCCTGGATCAAACAGTGGTCCTAACAACAGCAGGTACTCCCATTGGCAATGGCAAGGAGGATAGATCAGGAGCCCCACTGACAATAAGCATCCAGAGGAAGCACTCTCCTACCCTGCCGGGCCAGATACTCCCCTCTCCTACACAGAGATACCAGATAGTTGGGCAGCACCAGCAGCAGGAATCTTGCTACCACAACACCCAGCTAGGAAGTGGTCTTTGTCCAAATGGACCAGAGAACTCCTTCTCCCACTGAAAAACACGGGATGATTGGGTGGCACTGGCAGTGGGAATCCCACCATAACAAGTGGGCCAGCCCAAGAAGTAATCCCTGTCCCTGATGGGCCCCAGACTATCCTCCTCTACCTAGAGACACTGAGTGATACTGGTGGGGGGGATCATACAACAAGAAGCATCCAGCCAGGGAAGTTCACTTTATTTCTGCAGCCTGGGGACTCACTTCTCACACCTAGAAAGGCTCTTTCTGTCCACTCAGGCAGCATCAGCAGGGATCAGTGTGAGCCCCAGTGACACCAGACAAATCAAACAGACCAAAATAGCACTACAAAGGCTCAGAAAATTAAATTGTCATTGGAACTACAGCCCACAAAAGTAGCCAGAACCTATGTGCCAAAACTAAACAGAGTGAATGTTTGCTATAATAAAAGATTGAAATAGTACCCAGAGTCCTCTAACATAGTAGTCAAAATGTCCAGGATACAAAAGAAAATGACCCATAGTATCAAGAATCAGGAAAATCACAAATTGAGGGTGAATAGAAAATGAACTGATACCAACGTGAAGATGAACCAAACGTCAGAATTATCTGGCAAGGATTTTAAAGCAGCCATCATAAAAATGCTTCAATAAGAAATTAAAAATTCTCTTGAAACAGATATTAAAATAGAAAATCTCACCAAACAAATGGAATTTACTTTTCTAAAATGGAAATTATACAAAAAAATGGAAAAATACAATAACTGAAATAAAAAATTCACTGGATTCGCACTATAGTATATTGAAGATGACCTGGGATAAAACCATTTAACTTGTACTCAGAACTTACCCAATCTGAATAACAGCGATAAAATAGTCTGGGAGAAAATGAACATATTCTCAGAGATTTGACACACAATGACAAAAGATTCAAAGTTCCTATTATCAGAATCCCAAAAGGAGAGCAGAGAGTGGAGCTGAAAAAGTATTAGAAGAAATAATGGCTGAAAACTCTCCAAATTTGGCAAAATACATAAGCCTTCAGATTCAAGAAGCTAAATTAATTTCAAACATGATGAATCCAGAAATCCATGCTTCTGTAAAGCAATGACACAAATGTGATTATAAATTTCAAGTGATATTCTTCTGCAGTGTCAAGGGACAATAAGGAGTAGTGGGAACAGTTGTGACCTAAAGAGTACAAGTGCCATCTAAAGGGGAAGCTCCCATTCAGCTGCAGCTAGTTGTATATATGGGAATTTAGACGCAGTTTCTTTGTGTGTGAGATCTTAATTTTAAGTGTAACTAATTCCTTACATTTTAAGTTAGTCTGCCAGTTTTGTAGCAAGAGGTAGTAGTAACTTTGGAACTATATCTGAGTTTGAATCCTTATTCTACCATACCATCTTGGACAAATCGATAAACTCCCTGAGTCTCAGTGTCCTCATGTATAAAATATTTTAATAAAGAGCCTGATTACATTTTTTGATATTTGAATACTGACAGCTTTTAAGCCTTATCTTTCTCTCTTCCCCTTCTACTCCACATCTGGGAAAGATAATAAGAGAGCCAAGGTGCTCTCTCATTTGGCACCTATGGAAGATTCAAGCCATGCAAGCCCCTTCCCATGAGTAGGAACCCTCAAACAAGCCCACCCATAACTGCGATAAAAATCACAAGCCTCCTTTCCCCACTCTGTCAAGCCACTTTCAGATGAGCTTGGGAAGCCTGCCCTGCTGTCCCTAGAAACCTCTGTAAGTAACTAATGAACTTTTTCATAAGCTCTTGGTATGTGTGTGTATCATTATCAGTGTCTACATCTAGAGAAAAATTTGAGTGAAGGTCTACCCTGTGTCTGTAGAGCGCCACGACAAATGGGAATCATAATATTTACACTGCAAAGTTTCTATGATGACAGCTAATGCCTGAAAGATCTTCTGGTCACAATATGTGTTCAACAAATAGCAATTACCATGATGACTAGTATTAGTGAATAGAAGTTTCCCCAGGCCCTCTTTTCCCTTTTCAAAAATGTACACTTTCCTTTCCTTCAAGAACAGGTGAACATTTCAATGGATCCCAGGCCCAGGGAGTGGATAAAAGAAAGACCAGCCACCAGGGATTAGGACTGGTATGGCTTGCTTACTATCCTTCTGATTTGTTCCCAATACATGCCCTCAAACTTGCTCTCGTTCAGAATGCGTAAAGAAAACTCAGAAGAAAACTGACCCACAGATGAGTTTTGTTTGGCCCACACAGTGTTTTAAAAATATTTTTGTATTAGTTGGTAATATTTTAAAATCAGGAGGTGTCATATAAAAATTTGGGGTTCTAGTTCTCTTGAAGGTCTGGAAGTTTTCTTGGAAGATCTGGCATCACTGTATGCATATTCTTGCTTAGCTGGATAGTACCTGCCACCTTTAGATGGAATGTGAGCTCTCCACTCACTTGAGTCCCTACCATTCCATATTTCTATTACTAAAGCCCAACGTTAAATGCCATTTATCATTATAATTTCACTGTTGATTTTTCTAATAATCGAAAATGATTTTTCTACATCAGTTTATAACAAGAGCAGGAAATGGAAGATAGACCAGGAGGGTTATAGTTTTCAAGAAAAATAGAAAAGTAGATAAACCCAGCCTGCTATACTCAAGGATATAATCTTTCTGGCCCCCATAACCACCATGAGGATATCTGTTTGACACCTTTATTTGTAGATGAAGTTCCTCAGATTTCCTGAGGAACGTTCATAAAAGTTTTATTCTCTTTTTGCACTCTAAGATTACAGGAGGTACCTGTAAGTTAAAATGGTTAGTACAGCCAATGATGTTTTTTTGTTTTTTAATGAGAGTTATCAGAGAAGCCCAAGGTTACTTCTTATATGTGATTAGACTATAATTCAAATAGAAGGTCCAATGGGGTATTAATGAAATGAGTCTTCTCCAATATATACTTAATTACTATACAGATCAACCATTATGAGATGTTTCAAAAGGATAGAAGGTAAATTCTTTTCATTGTTCTTTGGACACATGATTTATGACTTAATTTTACTTAATCCATTGCTCGATACTTGAATATATATTCACTGTATTTTACTGCTTCATTTTGTATCAAATTTTGGACTGAAGGAAATTTCATATAAAAAACAGAAAATTTAAGATTCGTGGGTTTCTTGTCTAGGGGATATAATTTTCAAGGTGCCGCAGGAAAGCCCCAGGGCAAGATCTGTCTGAAATATGACTTCCAACAGCCTGCTATGATGGACAGAATTCTGCAGTTCAGTCTTTCTTTTAGGTTAAAATAGAAATTACCTACAAAAATGTAAACCTAATAAGGTTAGTAATCAATGAGTACCCTATCAGAATCATCCATCCTAAATTGATATGACCTAGGATGTGTTGGATAGCAATTTTTGATGTGAATTGTGCACAGAGCCAAGAAAAGAGATTTTAAATCTAAAATCCTACAGTTAAGAAAAACAATAAAAGTCATCCAGTCCAGCATCTTTCTCAGCGTAGATATTTTATTCTCTATAGCATACTTAAATGGGACCGTAAAGCCTCCAGCCACTTCTTCAACACCTCCAGTGGTAGAAAGCCTGCTGTTTCAAGAAGTACCCCCATTCCATTGTTCTCAACTCTAATCATCAGGCACTTTTTTCTCTCTCTATTAAGCCAAAATACAGCTTTCTCTATGTTCCCTTCACTGATTCTATTTCAAAATTTTGGAAAAACGAAAAAGACAAGCCTCATTTTTAAAAAATTCCATACAAGAGTTTACACTCGTATTTTTTAAATAAATATGACATTAAACTGACTGGAGTATCAGCCACAGTCACATTTAAAGTAGAGAAAACTACACCTCTCCCATTTTGATTTCCCTGTGATTAATTTTTAAAGTATAGAAAGATATCTTTTCTCAATGAGCTTCTTAGATAGTAGAATGACTTTGAGTCAAGTGTAAGTCAAATAATCAGTCAATCAAAGGAGGAAAAATTCAGTAGTTTGGAATCCTGGGCTATTAACAGTCTCTGATTCTTTACTGAGTTACAAGTGGTGGTAATTATTCCTTCATGAACAAAACTGGGGATTGAGCAAGACTGCTGAGATTAGGAAATGGAAAATTGCTCACAGTGATCATTATTTCATCATGATTAACCAAAAACTAATGGGTTTGGTTTTTAAGTAGCACTTGGGTTTTTCTGATGTAATTTCCTACTTAATTATAAGGATTACTATGAAAGCATACCTGTGAGTTATGGCTTCAGCCTACTGGAAATGCCTACACACATCCATATACAGAGAGCCCTGAGCTTGCCATGAAGCATCCTGCCAAGAGCAGCTGACAGCATTTTCCAATAGACCTCTCTGGGTCATGCCACCAATTTCATGCTTTGCATAAACCTTCTGGATAATCAGAATAAAATGACAAATCTGTTTCCATTAATTAAACATATTACCTAAACGTTGTATTAGAAATGCAATATATTTTCTCTCTTTTTCTTTTACAAGACACAGCAGGGTAAGAGAATTAAAAAAAGGGAATTGGCATATGGGAATGATTTCCCCACTGAGTGATTTTAAATAAATCAATCTTTGAACTCAATTTCCACTTACTGTGTGAACAAGTTATTATTGGCAAAAGGAGACAAATGACAATTGCACACACACCCCAAAACTACCTTCAGTGACGAAATTTTCAAAGTTTGTCAATGAGTGGTGTAAATAATTTCTATATTCACCTGTATAATAATCTGTGAAGTCATTAATGTCTGATTTCTATGAGAAGGATTTGCCAAAGATTAATTCATTAGTAGGAAATACTGAAGCAACTGGGATTTGATGAAAAGTATAGCTTATTCTAGTGCATGGGTAAATTTCTTACACTTCTCATATTAATGATATTTGTTTTCAGTTATAAGTCTTATTCTGCTTTGTAGACTTCAAAAACACAAACCTGCCAAATGAACGCAACCCTGACTTATTGACCTTCCCCTAGATGATTTTTTACACACACGTTAAATTAAAACTGTAAAATTTGGCTCAGGAAAAAGCTGTGAGCTAGCCATATCTAAATGGTTGCCAGACATCAAAAGGCAAGTTCTTAGACTTAGCTGGGGTGCATGACCTCCGCAGGTCTCATTCTCTCCAGATCCCTTCAGTTATCCAGCTTTAAAATGAGTGAAGTCTTTAAGTTCCCTCAAAGTTGAGTATTCATTTAAGGTCTTTATATATTGAACATACCTAGGTCACTAGCTAATGTCTAGCTAATATCCCATAATGGTTAGCAAATCAGTTTTGATTGTACTGACTAATCTTTAAAACGCCTAACCAAAGAGTTTTTTTTTTTTTTAAAGATTTTATTTTTTCCTTTTTCTCCCCAAAGCCCCCCGGTACATAGTTGTGTATTCTTCGTTGTGGGTTATTCTAGTTGTGGCATGTGGGACGCTGCCGCAGCGTGGTCTGATGAGCAGTGCCATGTCCGCGCCCAGGATTCGAACCAACGAAACACTGGGCCGCCTGCAGCGGAGCGCGCGAACCTAACCACTCGGCCACGGGGCCAGCCCCCTAACCAAAGAGTTTTTTAAACCAACAACCAGCCTTGAAATTAAGTAGCAAACTTAATTGATTTTATCAGCTTTATGGGCCTTAGAAAAAGTACCAGTTGGGGTTGCACCTATATGACAAAAACCAAAACCATTGGATGTAAAAGAAGGAAAGAATGGAGCACTTTGAAGATGATCAAACTGTTTGTAAAGAAAATTAAAGTTACAACCACAGTTAAGATAGTCATCTTCATCCCTAAATCCCCTTAGGGCTATGCTCCTAATTTGCTATCCTATTGGCTAGGGGCTGGAACTGATTGGTAGGTGTGGCCAATGCCATGGGGAAAACTTTATATAAAGGGAATTACGGGCTTTGAAAACACAGCTATTAACCTTGAGCATCTTTAATCGCCCACCAATTAAGAATAAGCACCCTTAAGCTCCCAGTGATTAACCTTTATTACCCCAAGTTGCTCCCACAGGCTCTCCTACTTACTTAAAGACAAAATAGCAGAATGACAGACTGTTATACTGTTAACCTTTTCATAGTGTATTTTGCTTCCACTGATGTAAAAAAAATACTCTATTGCCCTTGAAATTGTGTTCGTTGCCACAGTGAAGAAAAATGTCCTAAGATGTCTAAAATATTTGAGTCAGGGCTCTGGGCAAAACTAGCTTTAGAGGAAGCAGTCTCTTGGCTGGAATAACTATGAAAGCAGTAGACCAGGAGTTGGGAGACCTAGATTTTAGATCCAATTCAGTATGAACAGAATGACTCAGTAGTCATTGAAATTCTCTGGGTCTCAATTTCCTCAGATAAAATTGAGGACAAATGTATTAGATAATCCCTAATGTCCTCAACTGCAATATTCTATGATGTTAATCTATGCTTCTGTGATGAGCTAGCAGGCACTAATTCAGACAAGCCACTGTATTTGGGTACAGAATGATGAAGACAGGTATGCTCGATTACTCGTCTGATTACATTTGGACATTAGCCAGTTGAAGAATATAAGCTAAGATGTATATCACCAGAATTTAAAGCACAGGACTCTAGCAAAGTAACAGCAATGTAGCCTCTGAGTATTTCAGGGGCCCTCACAGAATTTCTAAAATTTGTTGAGCTTTTACAGGTTTGATTTTATTGGTCTAGAACTTCAGAGACAATTTCTGTGAAGCTACTACGCATACCTTTTAGAAAGGTGCTACCAGGCAGAGATTGGTACCAGAAGAGAAGTTCATGGGCTTCCCACAGAGAAGTAAGGAGTAAGGCCTCCCGTGGCTGGGGAAAAGACAAATGCATCACAGATCATATTAAAATTTTCCACCCAATAATCCTTTTTCTCTAATAGATAAAACTTTTTTCATAGCAAAGAATAGCATTTACTAATTACCTTATTGATGAAAAGAAATGTTTACTGATTACCATATTGATAAGAATAATAGATTTTTACAAATATGATTCTAAGCCAGAGGCAAAATACCTTGAAAAAGCCATTAGTTATGAAAGGATAAGCCTTAAATAAGGCCTGCACCTAGTGACAGTATAAAAGGAGTGCTAAATCGCTCTGAATGAGACAGTGGGAAATATCATCTGTATATTTACTTTTGAGAGGCAACAGTGAACAGTCTAGAGAGAGCAGAGGAAGTAGAAGGAACAAGAAACAAGGTGGGCTAAGCCTGAGCTAATTGAAATGGATGTGAAACTCTTTAAGGAAAGGGTTATCAATTACACAAATTAAAATCCCTTGCATTGCTGAAATGAGACACTCCTTCAATCTCTACAGTCCCTCAAAAATTTTGCTACAAGGACTCCACATGGCCATTTGATATATGCTGGAACTTGGATGAATCTTGAAAACATTTTGCTAAGTGAAATAAGCCAGATACAAAAGGACAAATATTGTATGATTCTATTTATATGAGGTACCTAGGTTAGTAAAATTTATAGAGACAGAAAGTAGACTGGTGGTTACCAGGGCCTGGAGGGAGGGAGGATGAAGAGTTATCTTTTAATGGGTATGGAGTTTCAGTTTGGGATGATGAAAAAGTACTGGAGATGGATTGTGGTGATGGTTCCACAGCAATGTGAATGTACTTAATTCCACTGAATTGTACACTCAAAAATGGTTAAATTGGTAAATTATGTGTTATTTATATTTTAACACAATAAAAATATCTGGGCAAGGTTAGTTCTATCTGCCATCTGAAATTTCTTAATTAAAGAGACAGTCTCTTTCTGGCACTGTGTGGGCTACCCCTTGGACCAGAACCTGCAGCCAGGAGGAAGGGAAATTGTGATTGGCCCAGCCTGGGTCACAGACCACCCTTGTGGCCATGTGAAGTGAGGTGGGATAATGTGACTAAATCAAAAGTACCACGAGAAATTGAGAGAAGGCAGTTCCCCCAAAGGAAGGTGGGGTTACACTACCAGAATCTGAGAAGGGATACTTGGACAGAAAAAAAATGGTGGTTAGTTTCTCTGGTTTTTCTCCCTCTCATTTCTGGCTTTTGTCTAGATTTTGTTCTCTACTCTATAGCTTATATTTCTTTCTTTTGTCGCTGAAAACTATAAAACATCATGAGACCTCCAATTTGGTTCCTTTTCAAAATTATTTTAGCTGTTTGGGGTCTGCTGAGATTCCATATGAACTTAGGATGGATTTTTCTATTTCTACAAAAAAGGCCAAATGTTGAGATTTTGAAAGGAATTGCATTGAATCTATAGTTTGCTTTGGGTAGTACTGGCATCTTAACAATATTAAGTCTTTGATTCCATGAACATGGGATGTCTTTCCATTTATTTATGTCTTCTTTAATTTCTTCCAAGAATGTTTTGTAGTTTTCAGTATACAGGTTTTTCTCCTCCTCAGTTAAGTTTATTCTTAAGTATTTTATCCCTTTTGATGCTATTGTGAAAAGAGTCTTTTTCTTAATTTCCTTCTCGGATTATTCATTGTTAACACAACTGAATTTTGTGTGTTGATTTTGTATTCTGAAGTTTTTCTAAAATTGTTTATTAGTTCTGATAGTTTTTGTGTGGAATCTTTGGAGTTTTCTACGTATAAGATCATATCATCTGTGAACAGTGGTAATTTTACTTTTTCATTTCCAAAGTGGGTGCCTTTATTTCCCCTTCTTTTCTATTTGTTCTGTATAAAACTTCCAACATTCTGTTGAATAGGATTGGCAAAAGCAGCATCCTTCTCTTGTTTCTGATCTTAGGGGAAAGGCTTTCAGTAGCTGTGTGTTTTTCATATATAGCTTTTCTTATGTTGAGAAAGTTTCCTTCTATTCCTAGTTTGTTGAATCTTTTTAGCATGAAAAGGTGTTGTACATTATCAAATGCGTTTTCTGCATCAGTTGAAATGATTGCTTGTTTTTTCTTTATTCTGTTAATGTTAAACACTGAATGATTTTGTATGTTGTACCATCTTTGCATTTCAGGAGCATATTCTATTTGTCTTCCTGTATAATCCTCTTAATATGCTGCTGAATTCTGTTTGTTAATATTTTGTTGAGGATTTTTGCATCAATATGCATAAGGAAGTTAGTCTGTAGTTTTCTTGTATTGTCTCTTTCATTTTGGTATCAGGATAATGTTAGCCTCATAGAACGAATGAGGAAGTCTTCTCTTCTCTTCAACTATTTGGAAGAGTTTCAGAAGCATTGGTGTTAATTATTCTTTAAATTTTCATAGAATTCACTAATGAATCCAAGTGTTCCAAGGCATTAGTGTGTTGGAGATTTTTGATTACCGATTCAATCTCCTTACTAGTTACATATATATTCAGATTTTGTCTTTCTTCATAATTTACCTTGGTAGGTTATGTGTTTGGAGAAATTGTCCATTTCACCAAAGTTATCTAATTTATTGGAGTACAATTGTGCATAGTACTTCTCATAATCCTTTTTATTTTTGTAGAATAGGTAATAATGTCCCCATTTTCGTTTCTAATTTTAGTAACTTGAGTTCTTCTATCCTTTTTCTTGATCATTCTAGCAAAAGATTTGTCAATTTCGTTGATCTTTTCAAAGAAGTAACTCTTGGTTTTGTTGAATTTCTCTGTTGCCTTTGATTCTCTATCTTCACTCTATTCTTTATTATTCCTTTCCTTCTGTTACTATAGATCTTTGACTATTTTCCAGGACTTGTGTAAGGTTATTTTAGCCATCTCTAGTGGCTTTCTTTCTTTCTTTTTTTTTTTTTTTTTTTGGTGAGAAAGATTGAGCTAACATCTGTTGCCAATCTTCCTCTTTTTTATTTTCTCTCCAAAGCCCCAGTACATAGTTATATATCCTAGTCGTAAGTCCTTCCAGTTCTTCTATGTGGGATACCATCACAGCATGGCATGATGAGCAGCGTGTAGGTTCGTGCCCAGGATCCATCCAAACTGGAGAACTCCCAGGCTACCAAAGCAGAGCACACAAACTTACCCAATACACCACTAGACTGGCCCACCTTTCTTTTCTTTTCTTTTCTTTTCTTTTCTTTCTTTCTTTTTTTTTTTTTTTTTTGCTGTGTCTGTGAGGGAATGAAAGCATGGAACTTCCTAGTTCATCATTGTGTTGCTGTCATTCTTCCCTTGCCTGAGATCTCAACTAGCATTTGATTTAGATAAAGCTGGCATACAACTTGAAACAGTACTTAATGTTGAAAGTACAATTAGCTAACTAATTCATCAAGGATTTATTCTCTTGAATTGTAGCTTAATGTAACTGTGCTACTTACAGGCTTAAGTAGAAAATTTAGAATTCTAACCTCAGTAGAGTGCTGTCTTTGAGTCCTGTGTTTCTGGGGTAAAATGAGAGTACCAGGCAACTGCTGAGAGGAAGAGAGGATGACAGATGTTGTTAGAAGTAGCATCCACAAAAATCACTGACAGAGGAATAGAGTAGTCGTCAAGAGTTATCACCTACTTTACAATTTTTCTTCTCAGCAGCTTTGCTCCTTTCCCACAACCTTCCAATACTACAGAAAATGACCAAGAGATCCCTGGAAATGGTCATTTAGTAGTTCAAACAAGTAAAAGTAGATGGCCTTTAATTATTTATTGTGGCCCCTTATTTCATTTTCACGCTATGAAGACAAACCAATCAGTCAGCCATAATTAATTTGTCAAGCTTTAAGGCCCCTCTTAGACCTAAAGTTCTAAAATTCTAAGACTTGCATATTATAAATATGAGTATAACAGGGAAGAAAAATGACAAAGTAATATTCAAGTTTTCTTTCCATTAAGGAGAATTATTTCTTTCCTAGCTAGATTCCTAGGACATTGTGGTGCAGATCAGGTTAATGGATGAGTGAAAGGACTAGGATCAGATGGATTAGTTTACCGAACTGATTAAATGAGCTGAGAGTTTCTTATGGAAGAGAGAAGTATAAATGGAGAAGAGGAAAGCAGGGTGCGGTATCAGAAAAAACTAAAGTCAATCTCTCCTGACTGAGAAAAAAGCTTGAGGTATTCATGAAGAAAGGTGGAGGGATTACGGTCATCTGTCTTGCTGAGATAAATGGTTTGTCTGTGGCTAGATAGCTGGAAAAGATTATTTTATTTTATTTTATTTTATTTTATTTTTGAGGAAGATTAGTTCTGAGCTAACTACTGCCAATCCTCCTCTTTTTGCTGAGGAAGACTGGCCCTGAGCTAACATCCATGCCCATCTTCCTCTACTTTATACATGGGATGCCTACCACAGCATGGCTTTTGCCAAGCGGTGCCATGTCCGCACCAGGGATGCGAAACGGCGAACCCCGGGCCGCTGAAGCAGAACATACGAACTTAACCACTGCACCACCGGGCAAGCCCCTGGAAAAGATTTTTTTAAAGTTTTAGTGGGTGTTATGAATGGAAAGTCTCTGTAGAATTTCTGAGAGACTTCAATAAAGATGTATTGGATGTTAAACAAGTGTTCTATCGCATGATAGAACTGCATTGCTATCAGAAGCAGTTTGGCTTTATACAAACTACATAACCAAGTAGTATGTTTCTAATTTCCAGTCCTACATAAAATAATCATCAATTTCTTCCTTTGTTTTTTGAAATTTTCTGCATCAGCTTATGCATTCTGTTATAAGCAACTGGAAACCCAAGCTGGTTTAAACCATTATAAGGATTTATTTGCTAACAGATCTGCAAGTCAGGAGGAAAGACAGAGACAACAGGATTGTCTGATTCAGTGTCTCAATAATGTTCTGAAGCATCTAGTTTATTTTTGCCTCTCCATCCTGCCATAGTTTCAGTGTGATGCTAAAACTGGTTTCCATCATGGATGTAATATTGCTGTGTTAATTGAGAATTTAAATCTATATACAGTACCACTCAAGAGAAAAAAGTGTTTCTGCTTAGAATTTCGAGGAAGAATATTAAGATTTATCCTGAATGGCCCACTTAGATGACATGCCAAACCCAGGTCCAATGACGTGGCCCAGCCAAGATAATGAAATATGCTAATTGGCTTAAGCTACTCTTAGTGCTAGGGGTCAACTTCCTCTCAAAGTACACCAAAGGGAAAGGATGATGAATGGAAATGCAGTTACTGCAAGCAAGGGAGAATGAGTGCAGATGCTAGGTAGGCAACTGCCAACACCTGCTACAGTTACAGCTCAAGTTAGAATTTGTCTGATATCTTCAACAAGGTGATAACAATTTGCAAATTCACCAATTAATTTCTCATTTTTAAATTTAATTTCAGTAATCAACAGGAAATAGTTTTTCTTAAGCTCATAAATTAATGAGTAAGTGTTTAACTTTCTAAAAACATCCTTAAGGCAATGTACTAAAGTGAAATTTTTTAGGGTCAGAAACCTGAGTTAAATTTGCAGATCTATATTTTCTTAACTCTGTAATCTTGAGTGACTCACTAAACCTACCTGATTCACAAGTGTCTCGTTTGTGCATCATAAAGATCATCAGAATTCTCTTTCTTCAGAGCAAAAGTCTGTCAACACCTTGCTACCAGATATCTAATAATAGAGTTGGCATTTTGGGTAGAAGAGAAGAGCTAGACGCCTACGTGATAAAATTTACACCAAAATATATTCTATATTCCCCAGCTTTAGAAGGGAATACTATTCCCCATTCTTCCTATTTCCATGTGGTGAGATCACCACAAGAGCAATTCTTCTGTCCTCTTTCCTGCTTCACTCCTTTCACTCTTCCATATGGATAAGGAGAGCATTAGATGATTGGTGGGCAACAGCCATTTATCCTTTTTTGATTGTGAAGAATTTATCAACTAAAAGTTTACAAAATTAACTTCATGAATTAGTGAAAATGTAGAGTAGGAAACTCCAAGGGCCTATCATTCTACAGAAACAGTGAAAATGAGCAAAAGAGCTCTCAAAATGAACTTTTGAGGAAACGCTGGAAAGTAGTTAAAAGTTTACAGCAACCAAGCAAACGCTGAATCAAGAAAAAGATGACTTAAACATGTTAGGAGAGCATTGTGGCTTTTTAACATACCCTCACCTCATGCTCCTCTCCAGTTTGATGGCAGTCCTGAAAACAGCATCCCAAATTCCGAGTAATCCCCAACTTATGATGGTTCGACTTAACAATTTTTCAACTTTATGATGGTGGGAAATTGATGCACATTCAGTAGAAACTGTACTTTAAATTTTTATCTTTTCGCAAGCTAGTGATATGCGGCACAGTACTCTTTCATCATGCTGGGCAGTGGCAGTAAGCCACAGCTCCCAGTCGGCCACGCAATCACAAGTGTAAACAATCGATATGCTTACAACCATTCTGTATCCATACAACCATTCTGTTTTCCACTTTCAGTACAGTATTCAATAAATTACATGAGATAGTCAACATTTTATTGTAAAATAGACTCTGCGTTAGATGATTTTGCCCAACTGTAGGCTAACGTAAATGTCCTGAGCTTGTTTAATGTAGGCTAGGCGAAGCTATGATGTTCAGTAGTTTAGGTGTATTAAATACATTTTTGGCTTATGATATCTTCAACTTACATTGGGGTTATTGGAAATAACTCCATCGTAAGTCAAGGAAGATCTGTGTCTGTCACTGGTTCTGGAAGGAGCAAAGTAGACCTTGCTCTAAAGGAATTGTTTTTTTCTGTTTTGACCTGCCTGGGGTCTCCCTGAAGGACTGATGCAAGGCACTTGCCTTTGTTTTGTCTAACTCAAAACTTTTCAGGATGGAAAATCAGCTAAGCAGAGAGTATTCTTCAAAAACCTTGAAGGGCAAAAGAACAAGTCACTGCCATTTCCAACCTGAAAGGAGAATAGAGGAGTCATCAAGAATTATCATCTTCTTCACAATTTTTCTTTTGCTCAGGTTTCTTCATTTTCTAATTTCCAATACTGTAGAAACTGACAAAGAGACCCCTGAAAATGATCATTTAGCAACATAAACAAATGAAATAGACAGCCTCTAATTTTTTTATTGTAGCATCTTATTTCATTTTCACTCTATGGAGACCTGGGGCAAAATATTACAGTTGGAGTGAATAATAGACACACAGAAAGCCTGGAAAGAAAAACTGGAGAGAGACACTTTGGAGAACAAAGGCTTTGAAACCCTCTAACATATACCAGGGAATCTAGAAAGCCAGATGCATAGCCAGGACAAGACACATGCTGGGAAATGACCTCCTAAGAACCTATGCTTTTACTACAAGTTGATCTTTCAGCTCAGTGAAACCAGAAAGTGAAGGCT
The DNA here is from genome assembly GCF_021613505.1 of Equus quagga. Classification (NCBI taxonomy): domain Eukaryota; kingdom Metazoa; phylum Chordata; class Mammalia; order Perissodactyla; family Equidae; genus Equus; species Equus quagga. Next base: position 25,746,825 of record NC_060276.1, on the reverse strand, counting down.
AAAGCATTGATGTAAATGACCTGGCTAATCACTGAAGAAGTTCTCCAACTCAGAATTGATCTGCAAAGGCTATATGAGCATTTTTTTTCTTTTTCTTCCTTTCCTTTCCTCTCCTCACCTCTCCTCTCATTTCTAATTTTAAAAAAGCAACAAGACCTAGGGAAGTCACAAGGCAGTGGGATGACATATTTAAAGTGCTGAAAGAAAAGAAGTCAAGGAAGATCTTTCTTTGCCCTTCCTCCTCTTTTTGCTGAGGAAAACTGTCCCTGAGCTAACATCCCTGCCCATCTTCCTCCACTTTATATGTGGGACGCCTACCACAGAATGGCTTGCCAAGTGGTGCCATGTCCACACCTGGGATCCGAACCGGCGAACCCTGGGCCGCCGAAGTGGAACGTGCGAACTTAATCACTGTGCCACCGGGCCGGCCCCTGGTCTGTAGTTTTTTGTGGCATATTTATCTGGATTTGAAATCATGGTAAGATAGAATGAGTTAGGAAGTGTTCCCTCCTCTTTTTCTTCTTCTTTTTTATTTTTTGTTTCAGAAGGGCTCGTATTAGTTCTTCTTTAAATGTTTGGTAGAATTCACCAGTGAAGCCATCTAGTCCTGGACTTTTCTTCATAGTTCTTTAATTAGTGATTTGATTTCTTTATTTGTTGTATGCTTATTTTAATTTTCTATTTCTTCTTGCATCAGGTTCAGTAGTTTGAATTTTTCTAGGAATTTGACAATTTCTTCTAGATTATCTAATTTGTTTTTATACAATTTTTCATAGTATTCCCTTTTACTACTTTTTAAACATTTTCTCTAAGTCTGTAGTAATGATCACTTTCATTTCTGACTGATGTTACAAGTTTAAGTCTTCTCTTTTTTTTCCTTGGTCAGTCTTGCTAGAGTTTTGTCAATATTATTAATCCTTTCAAAAAAGGAATTTTAGTGTTGTTGATTTGTCTATTTCATTTATTTCTGCTGTAATCTTTATTATTTCCTTCCTTTTACTTGCTTTGGGTTTATTTTGCTCATGTTTTTAGTTCTTTAATTTGTAAAACTATGTTATTGATTTGAGATCTTCTTATTTTATTATTTTTTTTAAAGATTGGCTCCTGAGCTAACATCTGTTGCCAACCTTCTTCTTTTTTTTTTATTCTTCTCCCCAAAGCACCCCCTCCAGTACATAGTTGTATATTCTAACTATAGGTTCTTCTGGCTATGCTACATGGGATGGTGCCACAGCACGGCTGGATGAGTGGTGCCATGTCCATGCCCAAGATCGAAACCAGCGAATCCCTGGGCCACCAAAGCAGAGCATGCAAACTTAGCCACTCAGCCATGGGGCCGGCCCCTTACTTCTTTTTTAATATAGGTGTTTACAACTATAAATTTCCCTCTAGGCACTGCTTTCATCTCATTCCATAAGTTTTGGTATGTTGTACTTTCATTTTCATTTATTTCAAAGTCTTGTGGAATTTTCCTTCTGATTTCTTCTTTAACCCTTGGTTATTTACGAGTGTGTTTTTTAAATTTACGCACATTGGTGAATTTACCAAATTTCCTTCTTTTGTTGACTTCTAATTTCATTCCATTGTTGCTAAAGAACATACTTTATAGGATTTAATTCCTTTTAAATGTATTGAGACATTTTATGGCCTAACATATGATCTATCTTCAAGTATGTTCCATGTGTACTTGAAAAGAACGTTTATTCTGTTCTTGTTGGGTAGAGTGATCTTTAGATGTCTGTTTAGATCTACTTGGTTCATTATGTTGTGCAAGTTTTATATTTCCTGTTGGTCTTATACCTAGTTTTCTATCTATTATTAAAAGCATGGTATTAAAATCCCCAACTATTATAGTTAACCTCTCTGTTTCTCCCTTCACTTCTGTCTGTTTTTGTTTGAATTATTTTCGGACTTAGTTATTAGGTGCATACATATTTATAATTGTTATCTCTAATTGATGGATTGACACTTTCATCATTCTAAAATATTCTTCTTTGTCCCTATTAATAACATTTTAAAGTCCATTTTGTCTATATTAATATAGCCATTCCAACTCTCTTCTGGTTATTGTTTGCATGGTATATCTTTTCCCATCTTTTTACCTTAATCTATTTGCATTTTTGGATCTGAACTGTGTCTCTCATAGACAGCATATAGTCGAATCATGTTTTTTACCTATTCTGCCAAAGTATGCCTTTTAATTGGAGTTTTAATCCATATACATGTAATGTAATTGCTGGTAAGGTCAGAGTTACATCTGCCATTTTGCTATTTGTGTAAGTCATATTTCCTCTTTTATTTCTATTTTCCTCTATTATTATTATTATTATCTTATTTTTGTGATGAAGATATTTTTACTGTACTCTTTTAATTCCTTTGATATTTTTCAATTATATATATATATGTTTTAGTTACTTTCTTAGTGTTTGCCCTGTGTATTATAATTAGCATCTTAATAATACCAACCTAGTTCAGATTAACACCAACTTAATATCAGTTACATACAAAAACTTTACTTCTATCATTTGTGCTGTCATTGTCACATAAATTGTATCTTTATGCATTGTGTGCCCATCAACACACATAGTTGTTGCTTTATGTATTTGTATTTTGAATTGGAAAAATGAAGAAGTTCTAAAAAATCCATTATATTACCATTTATATTTACCTCTACAGTTACCAAAACTGGTGATCTTTACTTCTTCATGTGGATTTTACTTACTCTCTAGAGCCTTTCTTTTCAGCTTGAAGGGCTTACTTTAGTATTTCTCATAGGGTAGGTTTTCTAGCCACAAATTCTCTGTTTTGTTTGAGAATGTCTTAATTTCTCCTTTACTTTTGAAGGATAGTCTTGCTGGACACAAAACTCTTGGTTACAGTCTTTTTCTTTGAGCCCTTTGAAAATATGTCATCCCACTGCCTTTTGGCCTATGTGGTTTATGATGAGAAATCAGCTGTTAATTTTATTGAGGGTCCCCTTTATGGAAAGAGTTTCTTCTCTCTTGAGGCTGTCAAAATTCTCTCTTTGTCTTTGTCTTTTGACAGTATGATTATGATGTGGGTAGGTATAAATCTCTTTGAGTTTATTCTTCTGTAAGTTCATTAGGCTTCGTGGACATATAGATTGTTTTTTGTCACACTTGGAAAGTTTTCAGCCATTTTTTCTTCAAATATTCTTTCTGTCCCTTTCATTCTCTTATCTCCACTTGGACCTACATTATGCATATGTTGGTATACTTTATGGTGTCCCACAGGTCACTTAGGCATTGTTTATTTTTATTCATTCTTATTTCTTTCTGTTTCTCAGACTGGATAATCTCAATGGACTTAATCCAACTTTTATGATTGTTATGTCTTCTCAAATCTGCTGTTGAACCTCTCTAGTGAATTTTTTATTTCAGCTATTGTTACTTTTCAACTTTGGAGATTTTCTATTAGGTTCTCTTTTTTCCTAATTTTTATCTCCCTTTTGGTATTCTCTATTTGATGAGACATTGTTCTCACAGTTTCCTTTAGTTCTTTAAATATGATTTCCTATAATTCTTTGAACATATTTAAAACTGCTGTTTTAAGATGTTTGTGTAGTAATTCCAAGATCTGGTACAGTTTCTATTGACTGCTTTCTTCCCCCGTGTACAGGATATTCTTTCTTTGCATATCTTGTAATTTTTCATTGAAAACTGGACATTTTGAGTGTTATAATGTGGCAACTCTGGAAATTAGATTCTGTCCCTTCACAAAGGTTTTGCTGTTGTAGCTATTTTGTTGTTATCATTGTTTAATTTCTTTTGTCTTTTCTGAACTAATTCTGTAAATTCTGTATTCTTTGTCATGTGTGGCTACTGATGTTTCTGCCTGGCTAGCTAAGTGCTAAAATAATGATTATACAGACATTTCCTTAAAAGCCTGGAACTAATATGTCTCCTAGTCTTTGCTAAGGAACTCTGCGAACATATTTGGGCTCATTTTCAATACTCAGCTAGGCAGTTTACAATTCTGCCTTAGTCTTCACTTCCTGCTTATGCAGAGCCTCAAGATTAGCCAGAGGTGAGAGCTTAGGGCCCTCTCAGTTCTTTCCTAGGCATGTTCATAGCCCTATACATGCTTGTGACCTTCTAGATTCCCAGGAATATGTTGGAGGTTTTCACAGCCTCCTATAGACATCTCATTTCTTAGCATTTCCTTTTAAGCTTTTCGTTCACCTATTGCTTGGTCCAACTGTTTTCCACTGCCTCAGGTTACCATGATGTTCAAAAATAGCTTCTGATTGTTTTCCAGAAACATGCCTGGGTAAAAGACTGTTTTCATTAGGAGAGTCTAAGTCAGGTCAAATAAAGTCAGTCATGTGAGTGGAGTGTTCCAGGGAACCTCCAGACAAATGACATAATGTGAATTCTTTGGAAATGTGACTTTGGAGAAGCTCCAATCCTATTCTGCTCCTTTCCGTGGCAATTAAGCTGCTAGTTTTCGCTATGATTGCAAGCCATTGGTTTTCAAGGCTACCACAGAGTTAGAAAGGATGGGATGGAAATAGGGCAAATTAAAATGCCACAAAGCTCATTGTTCTCATGGAGATTCAGCCATTTTCTTGAGTAAGTGCCCTCTGGATTACTGCATGCCTTTGGTTAATTCCCACAGTTTAGTAAAAGTTGATTCTGATAATTTTTGTCAGTGTTCTTATCGATTTTACAGAAGAGAGAAGTTTTAGAGGTCCTCACCCCACTACTTTTGCTGACATCACTCAAGATTTATATATTAGAAAAACCTATATCCTTGATGGAGATGTATGCAGCCTCTATGAAGCCCCATTCATTGTTGCATTTGTGATTTCAATCACAAGCACAAGGACCCTGCAGGTCCTTGTGAGTATTCCCAGTCATGCCAGCTAGCGAAACTAGAAATAATAACTTGCTTTCCCTATTATTTACTGTATGCTTTAACTGCAAGCCAACAACCAGATGTAGCTAAAGAAAGAAAGACAGCTGATGAAAATAAAATAATGAGTAGCTGAGTACCTCTTGAGCTTTCAAAAGTGTGTGCATCTATATATTTGAATGTTTCCCAAAGCACTTGCTGCCAATAGTCATCCACAATAGAAGTTACCAGAGGAAGATGAGAAACAATCTACATGGACATTGTTGGTGACAAAGAATGATAAACAGATCTGATTACAAAATAACTTTGCTACCTCTCCCTTTGAACAATCAGGATGACTAACAATTCACGTGTTTCCTTTCTCTGAGCTTTTGCACAGTGGTATAACTTTGAATATGCTCTTAATAGATGATCTGTAGCTAGTCAAGGACTTAAAACCTTGGCAAGCCAATACATAATACAATACTCTTGTCTGCTGATTTTCCTTCTCACTTTATTTTTTCTTTTCCTCCCAAGTTCTTGGATATAGCTAAGAAGCTGCAATGATTTTGCATAAGCTAAATGGCTCCACTCCACCAATTGAAGTACAGGGATACCTCAAAGATATTGCAGGTTTGGTTCCAGACCACCATAATAAAGTGAATATCAAAATAAAGCGAGTCATGCAAATTTTTTAGTTTCCCAGTACATATAAAAGGTATGCTTACATTATAATGTAGTCTGTTAAGTGTGCAGTAGCATTATGTGTAAAAAACCAATATACATACCTGAACTAAAAAATACTTTATTGCTAAAATATGCTAACCATCATCTGAACCTTCAGCAAGTCATAATCTCTTTTGCAGGTGGAGGGTCTTGCCTTGATATTGATGGCCCCTGACTGATCAGGGTGGTGGTTGATGAAGGTTGGGGTGGCTGTGGCAATTTCTTAAAATAAGATAACAATGACATTTGCTGCATCTATTGACTCTTCCTTTCACAAACAATTTCTCTGTAGCATGCAATGCTGTTTGATAGCATTTTACCCACAGTAGAACTTCTTTTAAAATTGGAGTTGAGTGAGGGGGTGGACTATAATTAGGTTTCGGGTGGTGAATATGATGTAATCTACACAGAATTTGAAATATATTATGATGTACATCTGAAAATAAATAAATTAATTAAAAAATAAATAAATAAAATTGGAGTTGATCCTCTCAAATTTTGCTACTGCATTATCAACTAAGTTTATGTATTATTCTAAATCCTTTGTTGTCATTTCAACAATCTTCACAGCATCTTTACCAGGAGTAGACTCCATCTCAAGAAATCACTTTCTTTGCTCATCCACAAGAAGCAACTCCTCATCCCTTAAAGTCTGATCATGAGATTGCAGCGATTCAGTCACAACTTTAGGCTCCACTTCTAATTCTAGTTCTCTTGCTGTTTCCATCACATCCAAATTTACCTCCTCCCTCAAAGTCATCCACAGGAGTTGGATTCAACTTCTTCCAAATTCCTGTTAATGTTGATATTTTAACCTCTTCCTATGAATCACAAATGTTCTTAATGGCATCTGGAATCCTCAATCTTTTTCCAGAAGGTTTTCAATTTACTTTGCCTAGATCCACCAGAGGAATCACGACCTATGGCAGCTACAGCCTTCTGAAATGTATTTTTTTTAATAATAAGACTTGAGCATCAAAATTACTTCTTGATCCATGGACTGAAGAATGGATGTTGTGTTAGCAGGCATGAAAACAACATTAATCTTGTTGTAGATTTCCTTTGGAGCTCTTGGTTGACCAGGTGCATTGTCAATAAGCAGTAATATTTTGAAAATAATCTTTTTTCCTGAGCAGTAGCTCTCAACAGTGAGCCTAAAATATTCAGTAAACCATATTGTAAACAGATTTGCTGTCATTCAGGCTTTGTTATTCCATTTATAGAGCACAGGCAGAGTAGATTTAATATAATTCTTAAGGTACTTGGGATTTGCAGAACGTTAAATGAGCATTGGCTTCAACTTAAAGTCACCAGCTGCATTAGCCCCTAAAAAGAGAGTCAGTCTGTCCTTTGAAGCTTTGATGGCAGGCTCTGACTTCTTCTGTCTAGCTATGAAAGTCCTAGACAGCATTTTCTTACAATCTAAGGCTGTTTTGTCAACATTGAAAATGTGTTGTTCAGTGTGGCCACCTTCATTAATTATCTTAGCTAGATCTTCTGGCTAACTTGCTGCAGCTTCTACATCAGCACTTGCTGCTTCATCTTGCGCTTTTATTTTATGGAACAAGCTTCTTTCCTTAAACCTCATGCACCAACCTCTGTTAGCTTCAAACTTTTCTTCTGCAGCTTCCTCACCTCGCTTAGCCTTCATAGATTTGAAAAGAATTGGGCCTTTCTCTGGATTAGGTTTTGCTTAAGGGAATGTTGTGGCTGGTTTGATCTATCCAGACCACTAAAACTTTCTCCATATCGGCAATGAGGCTGTTTCGCTTTCTTATCATATGTGAGTTCTCTGGAGTAACACTTTTAATTTCCTTCAAGAACTTTTTGTTTGCATTCACAACTTGGCTAACTCTTTGGTGCAAGAAGCCCAGCTTTCCAGTCAGTGGAGCAGTCATAACACACACATTTTTTGGTTAAGTTCGCTGCCTTATATGGGCATGATTTTTGGTCCCCCTCAAAACAATTTTAATAGTAACATCAAAGATCACTGATCACAGATCACCATAACAATTATAATAATAATGACAAAGTTTGAAATATTTTGAGAATTATCAAAATGTGACACAAAGAGACAAAGTGAGCAAATGCTATTGGAAAAATGGCACAAATAGACTTACTCAATGCAGGACTGCCACAGACCTTCAGTTTGTAAAAAATGTGCTATCTGTGAAGTGCACTAAAGAAAAGTGCAATAAAATGAGGTATGCCTTTATCTTAAAATGCCCACAATGGTATATCACCACCAAATGGTATTTGAACTAAATCTCCTAGCTCACTTCTTAGTCAGCAAAGGTAGTGGAAAGAGTATATTAATAAAAATATATTTCAGTAATCACCTATTAAATATTTCTGCCTACAGATACAGGGAATTTTACAGGGCTGATGTGTTTAACAGTGAACAAGGGACAATTTCATCCCAGGTGGTCCCAATTAACAAGAATAATCTGTACAATCATTTGCTTGAATTTAACAAGATGTCAGCCTTTATTCATGCCGTTTGAAAGCCATGAGTAAGTGATAATGTTACACATTCCAGAGATAGGAACTACACCCCAGTAAAACTTTCTCACCAACACATATAATAAATAATTTAACTTGATCTACAAAATTATTTTCCTTTTCATTTGAAGTACAAACAGAACCTAGGTTAAAGTATTTTCTGATTGGCTTTTTCTTTGCTTGGAGATATTAGATGCTGTTTGGTTTATAAATAATTTAATTGATGAATCTATTATTTTTCAATATACTCATTTGGAGGGTGAAATGGGAAAGAGAATGTGGGTAAGTTAAGAGACTAGAGGCGAATGATTTTAATTGACAACACGGACATCCTATAAGTAAACTATCTGGAGTTGACTGTACTTGAAATGTCCTTATAAAAAGCCACTACTTTGAATAGCTCTTGATTTTTCTCTTTAAACAAGAAAGAATTCAAGAAAGGGCTCGAGGAGATTGGAAGAGAAATGTGTGTTGACAGATGGGCGAGCCTTCCAGTGCTCTGCTCCCAGGTAAAATGAGTCCACTGGAGTTGCGATCCGCTTCTGCCACAGCTGCGAGGTGGCTGGAGGCACATTTCACTACTTGTTAGTGCAGACCCAGTCCATTTGGAAACTGTCACGGGAAATAACAATTTGACATTTAATAATTCATTCGTTGCTAAAGCCAATATTTTGGAATAGTATGTGAGGCATCCCACATTTAATAGCAAAAGCTTGAGCTATTGCTGGCAAGGTCAGAACAACTTACTGGTTTTTGAGGCTTGGAATTTAATAGTACAAAAAAAGGAAGGCTCTTTATATACACATGACAACTTATGGAAAATTTTGCTCTTTTAGCTCTGCAAAAAGGTAAACACTTCCTTTTAAAAATTAACTATGTGTTAGTGAAAACACAGAGTTTATGGAATACTTCTTTACTAGTACATCATACTTGTAGAAAGGGTTAAGTGTACTCATGTGATGAAGAGGGGAAGAGAGGGGGAGAAAACAAAAATAATTGCTGTGTCAAGGGTTTTCATATGTATTACATCATTTAATCCTCAAAACAAACTTGTGATATTGACATCACTCCCATTTCACAATTACAGAAAATGAGGTTATAAAAACACTAATTCAGTTGCAAAAGATGACATGACTAACTAGTGACTTACTTGGTTTTAAAAGTAGGTTCGTTCAATTCCAAAGCCTTTATAACTTCTACTATATCATGCTATTCCTCAAATACTGTAGGCTTATATTATCCACAGTTAATAGTCATTGGGAAAGTTTTGATGGTTAAATAGAATTAATTTAAAAGAGGATAAAAGAGCTGGCCCCGTGGCCGAGTGGTTAGGTTCGCGCGCTCTGCTGCAGGCGGCCCAGTGTTTCATTGGTTCGAATCCTGGGCGCGGACATGGCACTGCTCATCGAGCCACACTGAGGCAGCATCCCACATGCCACAACTAGAAGGACCCATAACAAAGAATATACAACTATGTACCAGGGGGCTTTGGAGAGAAAAAAATTTAAAAAAAAGGATAAAAGAGAAGAATATCACTTCAACCCCTGGAGGAGTGGTAAAAACCTACTCTTATGAATTTACCCTTTTCTTTTAATGCTTTATGTCAATTAAAAAGAAAAAAATCTTTAAGAGCACAGTATGTGGGCCAGAATTCTCCAAATTTTGGTCCACAGAACACTACAACTGAGGGATTTTTTAAGGATTGTTTTCTGACAAAAGGGTTAAATTAGTTTGGCAAGATGCTAGGTTAAACAAAGTTAAAAAGATTTCTTCACTGTTGAACTTTTCCAAGCTTTTAATATGTTAATATGCACGGAAAAGTTCCAAGAGGCACTACGGAAAAACAGATTTCCTAAATGTATCTTTCCACAGGAACTTACTTTACCAAATTTGTTCCAAAGAACACCAGCTTGAGAAATACTCTTCTGTGTTGTTTCAGTGACTGGCACTCAGGGTGAAGGAAGAGAAGCACGTTTGCTAATGAAAAGGGGGCAAGTGCTTGAGCCCCTGGGAGCCAATGAGGTGTCTCCAAAAATGAAGGAGCTCAGGGAGTCTACAGCCCCCTTAAACTGTCTACTTTAAATTCTTCTTAGGGTTGACTGCCCTTGAAGAAATACCAAGGAAGAAGCACTTCTGATATCTGATCACCCAACATGCAGTTTTATTTTTCTGGACTAAGATGTGATGGCTACCTGCAAATTTGGGTAATGAATTTGTTTCCATGGTTATTTCAGTGTGACCAGTGACAATTCAATAGCAACTTTTTCACTTGGTTCATTTTGTGACAATAGCACTTAGGAACCAAATGCAGGTGACCAAACCACAGAGAGTGCTGACAGCATTATGCTAACATGGACAAAACTGAATGAGTGTAGCTGCCATTCATTTACTAGTATCAGCCTTATGTATAGTTATAGTAGGTGGTTGCTCAAATGTCATGATTTGAGTCATCCTCCCCCAAATATCTTCTGTCCCATACCCCCAAGAAATCATATTGCCTGGAATTCTTCTGCTGAAAATATGTTCTTTGGGTTAAGTATTGCCCCTCTAGACATCCATCTAGAAATGAAACTATCTCCAGAAGTGTAACATAAGACATTCTTTATCACTGTTTATCCGATACTTTTCTTCTGTGATAAGAGGAATGGCGTCCCAAGTTTGGCAGTGGGATAATGGATTGTTGTAGGACGCAAAAGAAAAACTTTATTTCTCAATTTAACCATAGGCACTGAATCCAACAAAAAATTAAAACAAAGCAAACAAAAAATACCTCCGTCAGTACCTTCTTTGTCCCTTTGTCTAATAGCCAGCAACCTCTGTAACTATGGGTAGGAAATCAGGCCGGCAATCTTGACACTCTAGCGTCATGGCCAATGTAGAAGGAGGCATAAATCAGTGTTGAAAAAAGCTCTGCCATAACTGTCATTTGGAAAAGCCTCCCAAATACATATTTTGGAAGAGAATTAAGATCCATGGCATAACTATGGACTAAAATATGTGATACTAACTATAAAGGAAACTAAAAAGCTTCTACACAGCAAAGGAAACCATCAATAAAACGAAAAGACAACCTAACAATTGGGAGAAGATATTTGCAAACCACATATCAGATAAGGGGTTAATTTCCAAAATATACAAAGAACTCATACAGCTCAACAACAAAAAAACCAACAATCCAATTAGAAAATGGGCAAAATATCTGAACAGAGATTTCTCCAAAGAAGATATACAGATGGCCAACAGGCATATGAAAAGATGCTCAACATCATTAGCTATCAGGGAAATGCAAATCAAAACTACAATGAGGTATCACCTCACTCTGGTCAGAATGGCTATAATTAACAAGACAGGAAACAACAAATGTTGGAGAGGATGTGGAGAGAAGGGAACCCTTGTTCACTGCTGGTGGCAGTGCAAACTGGTGCAGCCACTATGGAAAGCAGTTTGGAGTATCCTCAGAAAATTAAGGATAGATCTAACCTATGATCCCGCTATTCCACTGCTGGGTATTTATCCAAAGAACTTGAAAGCACAAAGGCATAAAGATACTTGCACCCCTATGTTCATTGCGGCATTATACACAATAGCCAAGACTTGGAAGCAACCTAGGTGCCCATCAAGGGACAAATGGATAAAGAAGATGTGGTATATATGCTAAATGGACTACTACTCAGCCATAAGAAATGATGAAATCTGGCCATTTGTGACAACATGGATGGACCTTGAGGGTATTATGCTGAGTGAAATAAGTCAGAGGGAGAAAGTCGAATACAATATGATCTCACTCATAAGCAGAAGATAAAAACAACAAAAAGAAAACACATAGCATTGGAGATTGGACTGGTGGTTATCATTGGGGAAGGGGGGAGGGGGAGGGCAAAAGGGGTGATTAGGGTCACATGTGAGGGGATGCACTATAATTAGTGTTCAGGTGGTGAACATGATGTAATGTATCCAGAATTTGAAATATGATGTACATCCGAAAAAAATAAAAATTAAAAAAAAAAAAAAAGATTTTCCAAAGAAGAAGAAATGAGTATGGACTGGAACACTCAGGGAAACTTACTGGAAGAGGGAAGACTTGAGCTGACTTTTTGAGTCCCCAAACCCACAAGGAGATGTAGGAGTGGTAGTTGTTTCATAGGATCAAGCAGAGTTAGCAAATTGGTTTCATCTCTTGTGCTAATTCCAAAAAATAGATAGTGGCTGCTGGCTGCCTAGAGCACTATGTTGAGAAGAATGCTGCAACTGCTTCCAGGCTTAGTATAAAAGAATGCCATGATCAATTAAGTGATATCTGTCATGGGCTACAGCCATCTTATCTGGATATGGAAGCAAAAGCTCTCCAAGGACAATTTTGAGCTAATACTGATAGAATCAAACATCTGAACCCCACCTGGGCTAACTTAAATCAATAGAATATATTCTCCATCACTGGGAAATTCTTATTCCCTACATTTACAGAATTTTGAACAGGGAATCTCCATAACCATCTCTTAGCATTACCTCTTGTAACAGGTAGGTAGGTGCACCTCGTAAGATGGAAAATTTTAATTTTTGGTTTGGTTGAGTTTGAGCTATGTTTAATGGTTTAAAAAATAATTAACATGGGCTCAGATAGACAAATTATGTATGCAGTGAGAATGTTAAAACACAGTCTGCTTAAATGTCTGAGAACTAAAAGGATCTACCTCAATTTGGTGCCAATTTCTGGCTCCACACCAGATGGGCCTACTAATGGCTGTGGTTCTGTGGGGTCTAAGGAGAATTGGAGAGACCGAAAAGTTCCATCTTAATGCTTCTCCTCACTACTCTCAGCATGGCTTTTCTCATAATTACATTTCCTCAAAAATCAGAGAACTCTAAGTCCTTTTCAGTATATCTTTGGTATTCATGAATCTAAGATTATATTTAAGTATATTATGTTGGGTAAGGTTTGCTTTAATCCCCAACAAATTGTCATGTTTCCCTTTAAGAGAACAATTTGCATTCTGTTGTCATAGCAACAAAATGTGCTAGTAGGCTGAAAAACTGACATTTCCCCCTAATGTTTATTATTCATGATGCAGACACCGTTTCCCCCATCACCTCCATCAGCACTAAAGGGTCTCTCCATTTAAATGTAAATTGACCATAAAAAGATAAAAGGCTCCAATTTTACTGGCCATGAACGATGTCTGTCTTTGCCGTGCCTTTTTTTTTCTTTCCTTCTTCTGTGCTTCTGATTCAGTACTTCCATAAAGGAGATGCTCTTTAAAAGTTGAAGGGACATTTGCCATTCCACCAAAATCTGGGACTTTTCTTATGCACATAACATGCCAGAAGAGAGGGGAAATTGTTCTTACCAAAAGAGGGAATAACTCTGGCTAACATTTATACACATAAATTTACACTTTTCAAAGTATTTGCACAAACATCTCAACCAGCTGTCTTTTGTGGACTCTCGACAGGCTCAAAATGCAATGCCTTCTCAACAATCTTCAAAACAAAGGCATACACAACCAACCTGCTTCCAGTTTAGAAATAAGACATTCACACTTCCTTTGGGAGAAATTCATAAAATGGTGGTTTTCTATGTGGATAGATCTCTGTGAGACCAGAGAGAGTAGGCTTCCCATTAACCTCATCCAACCACTCTTTCCTCAGACAACTTGTTCAGTACATATTTCCTTCCTTCCAGGATGTGGGATCCAAAGAAGGTAAGAGCATCAGCCCATTCTACAGTTGTATGGTATGAAACCATGGAAGCAAATACATTCAGAACTCCTCTTTTTTCATTTATATTTTTAGAATTTTTTAAGTAAACAAAGAATAGTTCTTTTACTTTTCAGTATTTATGGAATCTAATGGATAAGGCTGAGAATTTGATCTTAATATAAATGTATATTTGTTGACAGACTAAATAATTGTATGAACTTGAAGAATGTTTTCTTGAAGGCTTTGGAACTTTTTTCGAAGGTTAATCCCAACTCCAAACCAACAGAATTTTTAAGTACTTTCATTTCAGTAGAGTGATCCTACAAATAGTCACAAAGCTACGGGTAGAAAACAGAAATTGCCCTTATTTCTCCTAATTGTAGTAAAGACTTTTCTAAATTCATAGATGCATATACTTGCCTTAATAAGTAGAGACTAAAAAAGAAAACAATGATTGCTGTTTCTTTCTTTGTTGTTGTTGTTAATGCTCACACAGAACCTCAAATTTTATACAATGATTGCCCTACGGTGGCAAGACAGTGTGGCACTATAGTGAGATGCTCAAGCAATAAAATCAGACACACCTTGGTTTGAGTCCTTGCTATGCCATTCACTGGCTAAGTGATCCTGGGAAGGTAAACTTAACCTCCCTGGGCTTTAGTTTCCTCACCAGTAAAACATATCTTACTTATATCAGCGTTAATTTCCTTTCTCCTTGCAAACATTAAATAATTCTTGTTAAGTGTAGCCTAATATCTGGCATAAAGTAAGTGCTTACTGAATGCTAGCTAATTTTGCTAATATAGGAGCAAGAGTTAAGCATGGATATCCCCTGGAAAGTTGGCATTTCAACCAAGCACTTGATATGTGTTTCTTTATTATATTTGCCTCTTTGATTTCCTCAAAAAAAAGGAATAAAGAGGCCATTACACGGCAACCAAATTATCAAATCCCAGTGAATGATTTTCACCACAACCACAATACCTTCATAGAATCAAAAGTAGGAGAGCACTTAAGAGTTACGTAGTTAGAAACTACTCCAGGTATGTACAGTAATCTTGATCTTAACAATCACCAATAAAGAATTCTATGTTCAAACAGCTCTTTTTCAGATCTAATTGGAAACCCTCTGGCAAATATTTAAAACAATTTCATCTTTCTTCTTTGATGATGAAGAACCACTGATCTCCATGATTGTTTTAATAACCTTTAACAGAGCCAGAATTTAATCATAGAATTATGGGCATCAGATTTGGAAATGGTATTAGGGATTTGCTAGCCTGAAGAATTCATTTTAAAGATGAAAAAAAGAAACCGAGGCTGTCATGAGAATTGACATGCCCCAGTTCAAGAAGTTAGTGAATGGTGGACTCAGCCTTGGAATACAAGCCCCCTAGCTCCCAATCCACTCTGTGAAGCATTGACTCTGTGGTAAACACTACTTGTTGTCTTGGTTTGGGTTCTCCTGATAGGGGAACCTGGGATAAGAACATGGGTACTGATAGCTTATATGGGAACTGATCCTAAGAAGCACTTAGGATCCTAAGAAGTAAGAAAGCAGGGAGACAGAGAAGGGACAGAAGCCAATAAAGTGTGTGCTATTGATTTTGTTACCCTGTGAGCAACTGGGGCTTAATCTCCCTGGAGACCTTGTTAGGAACTATTTAGAAAGCCCCTCAGAATTTTCCCTCAGAAGGATTGAACAGTTGGAACATTTATCTACTGACCTCCTGTTCCCCATTTGTTGAGGGTTAGCCTCAAGCACTTTAACTCCATCACCTTCCCAGGCCGCACCTTTTTGTTGGTTGAGCAGCTTTCTAATGTTTTGGAGATATTGCTAAGGTGCAAAAGCAGAGAGTCTCAATAGAGTACTTGAGATGGGATGAACTGTCCACTACAGCTGTGCTGAAATCAGGTTGGCTGTGAGGATGCAGTAGGGTAGAGCCATGTGAAGATAAAATATGAGCAGTAATACCCTATCACTTCCGGTCTGAGGCAATTAAAAGCTCATGTGCAATTTTCCAGTACCTCTCCTTCCTTGCCATAGCACTCATGAAGGAGATCTTGAAATGGCAAGGCCAAAAGATCAAAGCACCTGGATTGCAGAGTCATCATATGGGGGACAACTACCTTTAGGAGTCATCTAGGACCCACAGTGGACTTTGTCTAAACAATAAATAAACTTTTGCTGCATTAAGCCAATGATATTTGGATGTTGATAGTTACTGCACCATACTTAGCCTATACTGAATAATATAGGCTCTGCCATCTACAATTCATGTATCTTAAGATATTTCTGAACTTATAAGAATGTGCCACAGTGAAACATCTCATGTTATTTTGACTATTCTACTTTATGATCAT
Organism: Equus quagga; assembly: GCF_021613505.1. Lineage (NCBI taxonomy): Eukaryota > Metazoa > Chordata > Mammalia > Perissodactyla > Equidae > Equus > Equus quagga. The sequence continues at coordinate 25,730,682 of NC_060276.1, read as the reverse complement.
CAATATATTTGTCCAGAGGCTGGTCAAGATTATGGCTAAAATCTGTGACCAGACTAAAAAGTAAAGCTCATATGAAGACTAGATATATATTCTGGACCTCATTATCAACATACTTTACCCATTATGATAATCAGCCTCAGTCAAACAATAGATTGACTGATAAAACTACTCTACTATAGTTACAACACATGCACCTAACACCAGCACTTCAATGCAGTAATAAAGTAAACCATTCCAACACAGGTTCATTTGTCTATCCACCAAAAACTCTGCTTTTCTAACATCATAATAGGCTATGCCTTTTTGAAGTAACTTCCTTCATGAGAACATTTAGCAGACCTTTATTAGCCAAGATTCAAGCTGTTCAAAGACACTGTTAGTCAGGTTACAGAGATTCTATAGTTACTACGCCACTGATTTCCTTTACATCAATTTCTTTTTCCTTCCATTGAAGGAAAACACACTTCTAAAGATAGAGCCATGCTTTCAAGTCTTTCTGGAGACATACTCAAAGCAAAGAAGCCCAATTCTCAAACTCTTGGTCATGGATTCATCTCCTTATAATACCTGTGTATTTACCCATGGACTTTGGCAACTCAGTTGTGATAGTTTTTCTTCCTATTGTGGCATATGACCAAACCTTGAATTTAGTTTTCTTCATAGGCCAAGTTGTGTTTACCTGTCTCTCTCAAACCTGTTTTTGACTTTTCTGCTTCTACTCAGCACTGACACCAATGCAGCAAACTCTACATTGAGCATTTTACTTCTATCAAGGCATCCGGAAGCTTCCCAGATAGCTGGATATTACATCTTGTCCCAGCAGTTTTTGCACTTGAGGCAGTTTTGGCAAAGAAATTCCAATGCAAATTTGCAAATGTCACGTAAAAGCTTCCCATAGTCCCAAACTGGAAGATGAATGTGCCAGGATGCATTTCTTTTTTCTCCCATTTACTCTCAGGAGTAAACTGGCCCATTTATTATAGTCCCTTACCTATAAGAGCATGATCATTCCTATGGGGCAAGATAGAGGAAGAATGTTCAATTCTCAGATTTCCTTCAAAATGATTCAGCACATTTGAGCATGATCACGGCATTTAAGTCATGTTCTTTCTTTTGATGTAATTAAACTAACTTTAGTTTCTTTCTCACCCCACCCCCTTCCCCAATGCTTCATATAATTGCTGTGCTTTGAGTTTCCATTTATTCTAAAAATCTGAGTCATCTCATTGAGGAACTACTAACATGGTTGTTAAAATAACACTGAAAAACACTGTATAATGAATAAATGGCAGGAGTCAGGGAGAGAGAGGAGGAGGAATCATGAAGTTATTTTTGTTTAATTATAATGCCTTAATTTCTTATTTATTTACTGGATGTCTATTTTGTGTAACACAGTTCTAGGCATAGTCAGTGATACAGGGTTATGGGAAGAAGATACATTCATAATTCTCCAGGAAGAGACAATGCAATATATATTGAAACGATAGGAAAGAACTCAGAAAAATTTCCAAATTTCCTTTCAAACTGGGGCTTGAAGGAAAAATAGTATTACATCAGGTCTAGATAGGATGGTGGTGAAATATTTCGGGCAAAGGGAATAAATAGCATGAGCAAAAGTATCAAGGTGGCAAAATGAAAGAAAATACTTCAAGTTGACTGAGGCATGCGATCATGAAGGGGAGTAGTAGTTGATAAGACTACAAAGGTAGACTCAGGGCCAGATCACAGAGGGCCCTGAATTACAGACTTAGGAATTTCGACTTAATTCAGTAGGTTACGAGGTGCCACCGATGATTTTTGAACCGGAAAGTCTTATGGTGAGACTGTGCTTTACGAAAGTTAACGTGGCAGCAGCGTGCATAATGGATTAGAGGTGAAAAGGAATATGTTGGGGGGATCACTGTAAACTAAACTGGAGGCACATCACGTACACACACACACACCTTCCTTTAACCTATATATATTTAATCCTATACATTCAATAGAAGAAGGAAAATAATATTTTAAAATATTGTGATATTTTTGGTCCACCATTTCACTCAAGAAATTTATACCCTGGAGTGGGCATGAGATGGGAGCATGAGTAAGCTGTTTCCTCAGCAGCTCTCTCAGTTCTTGTGGGATTCTCATACTGCAGGCATCTCACCGTGCTAAGTGTGATTCTATAATTAAAATATATGCAGTTTGTTTTGGTATAACATTGCTCCTAAACTCAAGCCAACTACTATAGTGCTCAAAAGAGGAGTGAACCATTCCAGTCCTAGAGCAACTAATGGCTACACTGGATCACTTGCAGCATGATGTCAGTTTCCAAAGTGATGTGTTCCTAGGAGAGTTTTCAAGTATTTATCTTATGCACAGATTTTATAACCTAAACTCTATAAAATTTGTGATTTCAGTATCTCCTAATTAGCTAAGTGATATGTAATGGGGTCCTGAGTGAGCCGTGTAGTAGTGGGAGTAGAAAGGGAGAGAACAAAATGATTTCTATGTCAAAAGTATAATCTGTAGTAGTTGTTCAGCTGGTTGATAACTCCTGAATTTGAGGACTGGGGAACATATAGAAACATAGAATTTGAGAAAAACAGCAGATTGACAGGGGGAGATAATGGGATGAGTCTTGGACAAAATGAGTTAAAAGAGCTAATGAACCATCCGGATTTCTAACGGAAAATTGGAAGTATGGACCTGGACCTAGGTCAGTGGTTCCCAAACTTTGATGCACATTGTAGCTACTTGAGGAATCTTTTAAAAATAATGATGTTCGGTTATTATTATTTAATTAGTAGTGTGTACAACCTTGAGAATTTTATAAGCTCTCCAGGTGATTCTAATGAGCACCAACTTCTGGGAACCACTGACATAAGCAGAGAATAGGAGTTAAAGATGAAAATTTATGACTAATACACAGAAAGATGATGATGGAAGCTATGAGAGTGTTGGCAACTGCTTAGCAGGTATAGTAAGAGAATAATAGATGGCAGAGCCTTGGAGGACTTCTGTTTCCTTATTGGTTATAAGAAAGTGATAAATGATTGTCAGCTGGGGTTAAGGATGCAGCCTTTGGCCACAGACAGAATAAAACTACCAAATAATATCCAGGACCCCATCTCACCAATATTAATAATTATAATAACTTCTATGTGCCAAGCGCTACACTTATTAATTTACACTATCATCATCACCATAATCGTCATCATCATCAATATTATCCAATAGTCATTGAATGATTAATATGTGGCAATTATGCACATTATTTCATTTAATCTTCCCAACAATCCTATGAGGTCTCAATTTTATAAACAGTGAAAATGTGATTTAGAGAGATCAAGTAACTTGCCCAAAGTCACATATTAGCAGAACCAGGCCATAAATCCATAAATATCTGATTACATGGATATGTATGAGATATGAATGAGATATGCATTCATTATTTTCCTACCAGTCCGGGTAATAACCTTTATAATAACAAAAAATAAATTGGCATTAACTTTCCAAACCACTTTCATACCCCTTCTTCTATTTGATTCATTCAGAGAGGGTATTATTGGCCTAGTTTTACAGCTGAGAAAACTGACACACAGAGAGGTTACATGACTTTCTCCAGGTCACACAATTTTATCAGTGGAGCCTGAATTAAGTTGGTGCAGATTCATAGATTTTATAAAACTTCTTCCTGAATGATTTCTATGACCAAATACCTCTACCTGACTAGATCAAATCCTTGTCTTCTGTGCTCCCAAGGCATGTGGGTTGTTTTTTTTTTTTATCAAAACACTTACCATTCTGCATTGCAATTGATTGGTTACCTGTCTCCCTTATTACACTGTGAGCTTAGTGAGGGCAAGAATCTTGCTTCTATTATTCACCCTTGTGTCCAAAGCCTTAAAACTGTACTTAGCATCTAGTACGTACTCAATAATTATTGGCTTAAGTGAGTTGAATTTATTGAACCCCTTCTAGATGATCTGCAGGGAATAGATAGATGAGGTCAACAATCCTGTCTTCTATCTAGACAAGCTTAAAATTGATGGCATTATTTAGTCTATGCATTATAATTGTCTTAAAAAAAAGTTGCAAGAGAAAAGGACTGGGCTGTTGTATACAGCCACAGAACTTTATAGCTTCTGCCTCATGAAACTCAGAAGCGTCTTCTCTATTGTGTACTAGTTACAGGCGAGTGTAACTGGATAGCACAAAAGGGTAAAACAAAGGGCCACTAGTGAAGCCAAAGTTAACAGTTAATTCCCCAAGTCGCAACTTAACTACATTTCCATCAACTACTGTTGCTCAAAGCACAAAGGGAAAGGAATATGGTGTCAAATTTGGCTTATTGTGAATCAAGCCTAAAACAGAGTATGGAGGTTTTCATACTTGTGAATTTGCCTAAATCAGCGATGTGAACTAGTTTTCTAATAATTTGACTCTTTCTCCTCAAAGCAGAGGGTGTATTTATAAGAAAGTGAGATAATGAAGGTCCTATTCAGTTCGCCTCCAGTTTGTATTGCATAGACGATACAAAATGTGGACAACATGGACCCTGCCTTTGAGGAGATTCCAGCCGAGATAGAGAAGTTGGTTTGACATGAATCAACTAAACTAGCCATTTAAGGATGAAATGATTCCATAAAGGTGCCAACTGTATACATAAATGTAGTGGGGGAAAGTTACGTATCAGAAAGATCAGAGAGAGGTCTAGAGGAAAATCGTGTATGTGGGCAGAATTACAAGGGAAGAAAGCAGATTGGGCTTAAGACGTGACTTGGGGCTTACCAAAGCTAAGGCATGAGAATCATCCACCCTAAATCCCATCTTCATTTAAGGCTACTTTCAGGCAGAAGTGGGGAATAGCTTTATTATGGCCTCAATTGAGGAAACAAGTTTTAGCTTCAAAGGAAAATTAGTAAAATTAATGAAATGGCGTTGGTGTTTGTGGGCTTGTAAAACAACAAGATTTCAGGAAGAGTTCAAGTTTTGTGACTTGCTTTGCTGGCTCTGAGAAATGTCTCTGAATACTTAATCCTATACTTTGTTGCCAGAACGCCCACCAGTCTGCAGTGGGTTTGGTTTATGCTAAGCAAAGGAAGAAAATGAACTCCTGGAAACTCTGCAGGAACCATTTTTTAATACTGAAATTTTACATGTCGTGATAGATTTTTAAAAATAACAGGAATTTTTGCCTCCGTTTTTCAGTTTTTGCAAAACAGGCCAGTTTAGGGAATGAAAGAGCGAGAAGACAGTCATGAAGGAACAGAAAGATTTGGAACACAGATTTCAAAGGACCCAAAGTAGAAATCAGGCAGATGATTCATCATGTCAAGGTTTCCATAGAAAATTATAAATTGGGGCAATCGTTTACATAATCTGAAGTACCCTGTGAAAGGTACCTGGTCCAAGCCTCTAGGAACAAAGGTACTTGCTGTCACCCACTTAAAAAATCATTCGCTCCTTCATTGACCATTTGCAATTATCTACCTCTGTGCTAGGTGCTGTGCATACAGTGATGAACAAAAAGGTAGTCGCTGTTCTCATGGAGCAAACAGTCTCATGGTGATACAGATGTTAAATGAACAATTAGGCAAATAAATTTATAATAACAAATTCTGAGGTGATCTAATTTAAATTAGATGTTGGGAAAATCTACTCTGGATAAGAAATATTTAAGGTGAGTCCTGAAGAATAAGTAGGAGCTAGTTAAGAAAAAATCATTCCAAACTGAAGGACTAGTATGTGCCAAGGCCTTGAGATATTTCGTTTGAACAACTGCAAGAAAGCTAATAGGGCTAGTCTTAGTGGGTAAGAAAGGATGCTGGCCGGAGATGTGCCTGGAGAGCTTATCAGTGGTTGTTAATTCAAGTCCTTGTTAAGGCTTTTGCATTTTCTTTTAAGTTAATGAAGATAGGTAGTACTTTTGCATTTTCTTTTAAGTTAATGAAGATAGGTAGTACTATTTATAGTCCTGCCTAAAATCTTTGGCAATGTAATGACTGAACATCAAAGGTTGGATAAAAATATATGACTCACAAGAATGCATGATACACAAAGCTGAGTTAGCTATGTGTATATCAGAAAAATTAACTTTAAAGTAAATAGGATTATTGGGGTAAAGATACTTATGCAATAATAAAATGAGCAATTCACTAAAAGACATAATAATCATTAAATTTCATGAACCTAAAAACATAGCCTCAAATATACATGAAGAAAAAATTGACAGAATTACAAGGAAAAAATGACAAATCTACGATTATAGTGAGAGATTTCATTGTACCTTTCTCAGTATCTGATAGATCAAGGAGACAAAAATAGTAAAGCTACAAAAACATTGAACTACACAATTAATAAGAATTTGGTCTAACTGACATATATAATGCCACACACAAAGCAATCAGAAAATATGAAGTCTCTTCAAGTTCATGTGAGTAATATACAAAGTGACCATGACTAGATTGAACCTCATCTCTAAAAATATCTAAAATAGGTGTCATACAGAACAAATTCTACGATCCAAATGCGATACAAATAGCAAGCACTACAAAAAGAGAATTCCAATTCTCACCTATGATCTGAATATATATATATGTGTATATATATAAATGGTTCAAAGAAAACATCCTAATGAAAGTTTGGAAAGATTTAAAATTGAAAAACAATGAAAGCACTATGAATCATAACTCAGGAGATACAGCTACAGCAGTACGTAACTAATAGATTTATAGCCTGATACGTGGGCATTAGACAAGTATTTAAAAATCTCAAGAAGTTAGAAAGGGAAGAGTAAACTTAAGGAAAGTAGAAAGACTAAAATAATAACACAGAGAGGAAATTAATGAAATAGAAAGTAAAGAAACAATACAAGAGGATCAATACACCAAAGGCTGGTCTTTTGGAAAGACTAGTAAAATATAGAAACCACATAGTAACTATGATCATAAAAAAAGAGAGAAAAGCCATGTTAAAAATATAAGGCATGAAAAACAGGGATACAACTAAAGATACACTGGAGACTAAAAATTCATATGCAAATACCATGAGCAACTTTATGCCAATAAACTTGAAAACATAAAAAATAATCTTTCTGAAATTTAATTACCAAAACCAACAAGACACACTGGAAAAAACTTGAATATATCTATATAACCAGTAAAGAAACTGAGTAAGTTTTAAAATCTACACATAAAATCACCAGGCATAGACAATTTCTACCTAAATTTCGCAAAACAAATATTTTCTTTTTTGTGCCCCGAAAGAACAGATAAGCTCTGTCATATACAAATTGTTCTAGAGCAATGGTTCTCAAACCCGGCTTCACTTTATAATTGCCTGGGGGCATTTTAAAATATTAATGCTTGAATCCACCTCCAGAGATTCTGATTTATTTGGTTTGTGTGATAAAAAACCCAGAGCATCATCATTTTATAAGCAAACAAAGCAAAATCCGTATCTTCAAATAATCCAAATGTGCATCTTGGAATCAGTGAACTAGTGAATAAAATATTAAATAGATAAAGCTCACCAAGTCATTTTTTTTTAAAGATTTTATTTTTTCCTTTTTCTCCCCAAAGCCCCCCAGTACATAGTTGTATATTCTTCGTTGTGGGTCCTTCTAGTTGTAGCATGTGGGACGCTGCCTCAGCGTGGTTTGATGAGCAGTGCCATGTCCGTGCCCAGGATTCGAACCAATCACCAAGTCATTTTTTGAGGCAAATATAAACTTGACACGAAATTTCAACTTGGACAGTAAAAGAAAAAATCATAGGTCAATCTCATTTATAATATAGATGTAAAAATTCTAAATAAAATATTAACAAACTAAATCAAATATGTGTTAAAAAACACATGATGATAATGTGTGGCTTAACCCAAGATTGAAAAGATCTTTTAACATTAGAAAATCTATTACTATAAATCATCATTTTAACAGATTAAAGGGAGAAAACCATATCATAATATAGATACAGGATTTTTTAAGAAAATCTAAAGCCCGCTCAAGAGTGAAACAACTTTTAGCAAACTACAAATAGATGGCATCTTCTTTAATCTAATAAAAGCTATCAACCTCAAACCAACAGCAGACATGTTACTTACTGGGAAAATATTCAAAATACAGTATTCCTTTTAAAGTTGAGGAAATGATGAAAACGACACTATTGCTCCTTTTGTTAAGCATATACTAGAGGCCCTAGTTGATGCAAAATATAAGGAAAATAAATGAAAAGTCCACAGATTGGACGTGAAGAACTACACTGGCTATCATTTGCACATGACAATGCTGTAAAGGACCACCTATATAGAGAGTTGTACCAAGCTTGCTAATAGAGAGAAAATATTTTAAAGTTCACAATTGTCCCCAAGTTAATCAATAGATTCAAGCGAATTCCAGCTTAAGTTCCAAAAGGATATTTCACAGAAATGGACAAGCTGATCTGAAATTCATTTGCAGACAACAAACACCTAAAAATAATCAAGAAAATGTCAAAGAATGACAATAAAGGAGAACTTGCCTTACCAGATACCAAGATTCATCATAAAGCTATGGTAATTAACACAGCAATTATTGAATCAGGGATAAACAAATAAAACAATGGAAAAGAATAGAAAGTCTGGACAAAGACTGATATTTACATGGCAACTTGATATACGAAAGAGATATCATTACTACTCAGTGTGGGCAGAATGTACTATTCAATAAACGGTGCTATGACAATTTGCTATTTGGAAAAAGACAGTGAAAGCCCTACCCCACATCATACAGAAAAATAATTCCATGGGAATCAAATACCTAAATTTGAAAATACAAACTTTAAAATTTTTAAAGCATGGAAAATATTTTCCCATCATTGAATTAGGGTACGATTTTTTGAACAAAACATAGAATAATACAGGCCATAAAAGCAATAGTTGATAAATATGCTACATTAAAATTTACAACTTACGTATGTCATAAGATGTCATAAACTTAAAAGACAAGGCACATCTTTGGAACAGATATTTGCTAAATACGTAACACACAAAGGATTTGGTTCAAGAACATATAAAGAATACCAACAAATCCATAATTTTAAAAAGGCCAACAATGGAATAAAAAATGTACAACAGGAAATTCACAAAGAGAACTCCAAATTTATATAATTGTGCAAGATAAAATGATAAAAACATATAAACTAGAAATATAGACATCTATCTGGATAAATTCTAAAAGTATAATGTTGAATGACAAAAGTCATCTGGAAAAGAATTCTGTTTAGGGAAAATTTTAAAGGCCCCAAAACAATACTTCATAATGCATATGGTTGTAAATATATGTAGAACATATGAAAACATTCACGGATTTAAATCACCTACACAAATTTCAGCAGATGCAGGGAGGGGAAGGGGATGGAATTGGGTCTCCAGCTATAGCTGTATTACAAAAAAGAACAAGCAAATAAACATGGCAAAATATTAGCACCTGTTAAATCTGAGTTTTGGTTCATGGATACTTGTTATATTAAATTTATATAGTTTTCTTATGTTTGAAATATATAATTTAAATTATATTTTAAAAAATGAAATCCCAAATGATGGTGAGAAAATATAGGTGAATATTTGTCTGCTCATGGGAGAAAAGAAGGCCCTTTAAATATGAAAAAAAAAATGAATCTTAAAGGAAAAAGTTGCTAAATGTGACTATAGAAAAATGTAAAAACTTTATATAATAAAAATACTTCAAAAATTTTAATTGCAAACTGAAGAAAATATTTGTAATATGTATGCATAAATGATAAGTAAATACATAATCAGCGTTGTTATTGTGAAAAATCACTCTCAAAATCAATTTGCTCATCAAATGTTGAACAATATTAATAAACAAGAATACTTAAGTTAGACAAGTATGAAGTGAAATCAGCACTTTTATCAACTGCTAGTGGGATTTTAAAATGTTTGATCTTTGGGGATAGCAATAGACAAATAATAAAAGGAACTTTAAAATTGTTCATTCTAAAAATAGTCATTAACCTGAAAAAAATTATGATCTCTAAGAAGTGAGATGATAGAAATGACTTACAGTTTCTACTTTATACACTTTATTTTTTTTAGTACCAGGTTTGTATTACTTTTATAATTTAAAATCATAATTATTTTTTAATTTAAAACATTTAAATAAAAAAAAACAAGTTGTATCTTTTGGCCCCTAATTCCACTTCTAAAGATATTGTCCTAAGGAAATAATTAGTCATGTGCACAAGATTTAATATACCAGATGACCCCTATAATTTTATAATACGGAAACATATACACAACCTAAATATTAAACATTAGAGGAATAAATAAATACACTATGGTGCAGAAACATGATGGAATAATATGCTTATATTTAAAAATGTTTTTTAAAGTAATGACACAAGAAAATGCTTACTATTTGATTACAAGAAAGGTGAAAGGATAGCCCAATGATGCCATTCAGTGTTAAGTTAATGGAAAAAGACTGCAGTGTAATCCAAGTTGAGAAGGAGACAAATTTTTTTTTATTATAAGACCATGATTATGCTGGCAAGGGAGGGATTCATCTTCTATGTAGTCCCAATGAAGGATTGGGGCAGGAAATAAATTCTCCCTGTGTGAGATGTGCTTTTTTTGTTTTGTTCTTTCCAAGAATATAAAAATATCAATCCAGAGTGGAGGATCACCCTGACATTCTTCCTCCTCCGCCCCCACATCTAGTTATAGAACTCAGAATTTCCCACTCTCCCTCTACCTGGCAGAACATCTTTAACTGACAACCCATGTTGGAGACCAACAATTTTCAAGGAGAAAGAGAGAGAGAAGAAAAGAGATTGATTGGCGCTGACCTGGAACTTGCAAATATCTGAAGAAGGGATATGAGGCCCAGAAGAAACAGGGGAAGCAGGGACTTCAGGAGGAAGCAACAAAGTTAAAAGGACAATAGACTGAGGAGAAGAAGAAAAGAAAGAGAATGCATCCTCCTTCACATAGTTTTTTCTGGGAGGAAAAACTTTCCCAGAATCACCTGAAAGTGTGGTCAACACACCCTCAGTAAGTAGGCAGGACAAGAAAGAAAAATCAGGCTCACCAACCAATTTTACACATACTGTCTACCACCACCCATCTGTATAGATTGGACGAATCACCAGAGGCCCTCAACAAAGAGCAGCTTGAGCTCCTTTCTTACAAATTTCTGTGATGATCACTTGTGAGAGTCACAAGATAATAGGTGCTATCAGGATGGGAATATTCACTCCCACAGGAGGAGAAGGAATTGTCTAAGGGGCTTTGGGGAGATATACCAAAGAGGCAAAAACTCAGCCAGAAAATTTGCCCTCGATTTCCTCCTCTCCAGAGAATATCTAAAGATATATCGTATGGGTCAAAAAAATAAGACGCCTACCGTAGAGTATATATACACATAAATATATGTTACATATTTTTCTATGCATATATGTATGCATAGAAAAAGAGTGAAAGGAGAAGCACTAAAATATTACCAATATGTTCCTGGAATTTGGAATTACAAGTGATTTTTTTTCCTTTTGCAGCACAATAATATTTTAAAATATTAATTGATGCTTGTTTTCCTTCTTGGTAATTCTTTTTTGTCCTGCAGTACATTCCACAATCAAGATTAGACATCTGCGGCACTGAAGCTTATTGCCCTAGGGAAGGGAGGACAAAAAATAACCCAGCATAACAAAGAGTCAAATTGTTTACATGTGAGTTTCAAAATAAAACTGGAAAGTTTCTAGCTAGGAGGAGATTCGAAAGCCAAAGAAACTTTGATTTGTTAGAGTGAGGCACCTGAGAGAGGAAAAGAATATTTTGGAATTCTAAAAATTTGTCTTTTCCTATCAAGAGCAAAGACTGGTGGGTTCAGGGTTTATATTATGAACCCTCCAGTAGGGAAGAATTTGTAATGATATGGGAGCAGTTTTCCAGCCACAAAAAGAGGAGAAAAGAATCCTTTCTGGACTGAGAGAGAAGTTTGGAGAGGATTGAGAGACTGCAGGTGCTGGTGTGCAACCATGCCTCCTGATCCTCTCCGCAGGCCAAAGCCCGTTGAAAAGGAGGTGAAGATTTTTAAAAATCAGATAGGTTTGAGAATTCTAAATGTGCTCCAGTTCTCAACTGCATCTTTTGAAGGAAGAAGCTTCTGAGATTGCCCTGGGGAAACATGAAATGGCTGTGTTGGAGTCAAAATGACAGTGTAGTTTGTGTAAGCAGAGAGGAACTGGTATGTTGCTACTGCTTCTTGAATCTCTCTTGGCTTCCAAAGTATGTGCAGGAAATCTGAAAAGTTCCCATGTGTCCTAACAGAGCAAGGAAAATTGCTAATAACTGAGAAATGGTATTTCTACCAGGGTGTCATCATAGCACAGGGACAAGGAGTAACAGAAGACCCAGATTGGAGAGCTGAAGCCTGAAGTTAGTGAACTTGACTGAGTCTCAGCAACTCAGCTTATCTCTATGAGCTGAAAAGTCGGTTCAGTCAGTCTGAGATTACTGCCAGGCTTCCTATTCCCTCACTCATCCTACCCCCAAACCATTACTTTGCCTTGCCCATATCAAGGGAGTCACACAAGTAGGCACATCAACAGTGAATGCAGCCAAGCTGGTACACAAGACCAGGCTACACAAACTACATACGTCTCAGTGCAGGACAGTAAGAAAAGAAGGTTGACACTCACACCCAAATGAAATTAGGACAGCCAGAAGAAGGAAAGGAAGAAAAGTTGAGTGAGAAGAATCATAAGGAACTGAGTTTAAAATGAGAAATACTTAAAATATCTTATATGTAAGACTAAGTTCACTGCAGAAAGTTGAAATGCAAGTTAAAAGCTAGGTGAATTTCAGTTGTAGAGAAGTAAAGAACATTGTACTGTTGTACATTTGAGTGTCTGACTGTGAAATTTTCTACTTGCTATATTTCTTTGAACTTTCTAAAATTATCCAAATGTACTGCATATTTGCATTTATTCTTTCAAATCTGAACAAAACAAACATTAAAATAAAGCTATCTACATTTTCAAAGATGCAGATTACTTTATCTTACCTTTAAAAGTTTTGGGCTCGTAGAAGTCTGAATTTACATCTAGAGGCATTATAAAAGAGGGTGTCCTGTTGTCAGAATGCAAAGTGCAAAAGTTGGAAGCTGATAGGGACTCACTAATCATATTTTAAATCAACACACATTAAAACTGTTAGAAGCTGTTAAAGTGTATAAGTTAATGTCTGGAGAGAGAAAGTATCTTTTGCGCTAAGAAAAAGTGGAAAATTCTTCATTTCAATTAGGAGAAAGAGCAACATTTGATAAACAACTTGGTAAAGGTATAAACAAAGTGCTATGGGAGCAAATGCAAGAAAGCCATTAGTTCCTTTGAGAAGTTCATAAATCTCTTGCAAGTTGAATCTGCAAACCTAAATGTATAAAGTGATGACAGTGAACACTGTTATTTCCTTTTCTTTGACAAATCCCCATAATAGGCATATGAGTTGATGTCAAGGTAAAGAGGACATAATTAGGGATGCTTCTTGCTGTCCTGGAATATATGTGGTGTTACAGAGGCAGAGAAGTATAAACTTTTTCCTGTCATTGTTGGACTCAATCCAGGGGCTGCAAACTCTTAGCACTCTGGCTGACCTTGCTCACAGACATGTTTATTCTGGCTCACAATTTTTTAAAATACATTTAAACATCCTTAGGGTCATCATACTTGTTCCAGTTCATCATTGGATACACCAGTCCCTTTTGGAAAATCAACATCATGCAATGTTTAAGAATAGAGACACTAAAAGTCAGAGTACTTGAGTTAAAATTCAAGATCTGTCACTTACTAGTCATGTGGCCTTGGGAAAGTGACTTACTTCTCTGTGCTTTGGTTGTTTCATCTCTAAAATAGGAATAGTAATAGTAGGGTTGTGGTGAGAATTAAATGAGTTAATACATGTAGAACACTTAGAATAATTCCCAACACACAGTAAACACTTGGTAAAGGTTTGTTAAATAAACAAATATTGACTTGCCTTCAGCCTAATTATGTTCCTTCCCTGGCCCCTGTAAGCATTTGGGCTTCTACCTCTGGCTTAATTTTATCCCCAAGAAAGCTTTCACCTTAGCCCTTCATGTAAGCAGTTTGGTTGGCCCTCCCAACATGGTGTGAAAGGAGGAATTCCAAAGAATTATTTTCTACATATCTCCCGTATATATACCACATGACTGACTCATTACCATCATCATAAAAATCTGAGCTACTTAAACACTGAAGATCCTAAGGACCACAAGATATAGTCTCTGTCTTAAGAGGATTACTGCCCAGTGAGAAAGACTGGAATTATACATGAAAAGTAAGTGAAGTAGAAGATTACATAAGCTAAGTACTAGGATACTCAAGTCTATTGGAGAAAGCAGTGATCACAGAGGGATGGGATAGACCAGGTATGTTTTATAGAACATACAGGGCCTGAGCTAGTTCTTGACGGAAGAATAGGACTTAGATCTGCCTGAGGATCAGATCGAGGAAGACATTCTGAACAAGACCTATGTGAGCAAGATAGGGAGGCAAGAACACATCTGGAAGCTTGAGAAATTACACATGAATTTAGTTTGATTAGGGTGTAAGTTATGTGTCAGAAATTACAGGAGATGAGTCTGGGCCCAGAGATGAGGACTGCACTGTGGAGAGTACTGAAGCTAGATGAAAGGCTCAAAGTTTTATCTTGAAAGCACTAGGGGGCCAATGAAGATTTCATTGCTGGAGATGGTAGGGACAGAGTGAACGACTTTTGCTAAGAAATATTTTATGAAGATTAATCTGTTAGCAGGATGGAAAATAAACAGAGGCCAGAGGAAAGCAGGACCCAGAGAAGAAACATGAAGACTGGCTGGGAGACTGTTGAAATAAGTAGACTGAGACCGAGTTGGCCTAGGTCTGGATCAGGGTGAGGCCATGAACCTGGAAAGGAAAGGAGACAAGCCAGAGACATTATTAAGGAAATGAAGCCCCTCATTTTTTTGCCCAATTAACTTTTATTCATCCATGAAAATGAAGAGTTAGTTCTTCAAGACACTCTATTTTCCCATAACTTTATGTGCATTTATCCATATTATAGTACACCAAAATGTTCTGTTAACCTGTCTGTTTCTTCTTAACTTAAAAAATCCTCCAGTTTACGGAGTTTGTCTGAAATTTTTTTGTCTCTCTAGAACCTAGCACAGTATCTGACACGTGAAAGTTTTAAAAAGTGTAAAACTTAACCAAAGAATCAATGGAACTAAGTAAATTTTGGTGAATGTGGAAAGAAGTAGTTCTTGAGGCTGCTTGGTACTTGGAAGACTAAGAAAATATGAAAAAAAGAAAAAATTCTGGAAGAGGATGAGATTTGAGGGGAAGGGGAAAAAAATTCCAGGTGAGAGAGCTTTGAAAATCTCTCTCCCTCTCCCTCTCTCAATAGTTAAAGTTATTATTTGGGAAGAATAACAAAGCTATATATTTTGATAACTTGGTACACAGTTATAAAAGTTATAAGGAGTAGAGCCCCACTGGAGAATGGGACACAGGAACAATCAGTGTGAGCTGAGAGTATAGACAGAGAAAGAACATCTGGGTGATCTAAATATGAAGTGGGAGGGGGTCAGGGAAGCTGAGATGAGATATTTAAAGAACAGGGGTCTCTAAAAAAGTAAAGCATTTATTTGCCAATAAAACAATCAGATTAATGTCACCACTACCAACAGCTTCACGTTTAACCTTCCATCGTCCCTGAAAACATGAATAAACATAATATTAAAGGAAATGTAGAAGGGGATATTTCAAATATAATTATGCTACTTCTGGATTAACCAGTCTTCTACAGTCCACAATTGTTCCTCCACTTCCATAGGCCCAGGGACAGTGCTTATCGCAGAGACTATCTTTTGAACTATTAAAAAATGCAGGAACTCTCTCTTACCTCCTGGAGGTGGATGGATTTCCAAGTTAAAGTAGCTTACGAAACTTGACAATTTCCCAGTGGCAAGGCATGGCCTTTTCACTGAACTGCACAAGAGATATCTGCTCCCTCTTATCCTGAGAGATAACCATGAAATGATATGGTTGCAGTCTAATTCTCTGACAATATCAATATGTTCCAAATAAGTTATCATCATCAGTGAAGCATGGGCTTTGCACAGGGTGGGTGCATACATTGATGCTCAATAAATGTTTCTTGAGTTAAACTAAATTTTACTCTACCATGATCTAGCTACATGTGGCCAAGGGCATCCAGTTGTGATATTTCTAGTCAAGACTTAGGTACATACCGTGGCCGGGAAATGGAGCAAGTAAACCTACCAAAACTAATGAGGAGAGTGGGTAGACATTTCATGGGCTTTAGAGTAAGATACACCTAAATCTGAGTCCTGGCTTTACCATTTCCCAGCTATGTGAACTTCGGCAAGTTAATTAACTTCTATGAGCTCCCTACTGCATCTTCAAAATGATATTATAACAATGTTTACTTCATACAGTTGTTAGTAGGATCATATTATATAATCTGTAATCATCAGTATGGTACTTATGAGCATCAGACAAGCAATATTGGCCTCATGAACTTAATTCTCCAACCGAGTAAAGCATTGTTATCATTACAGCTACATTGGTGTGGTAGAGAGAATAATGCCCCCGCTAAAGATGTCCATGTCCTAATCCCTGGACCTTGTGACTATGTTGATTTACATGGCAAAAGGGATTTTCCAGATGTGATTAAGTTAAAGGTCTTGAGATGGGGAGATTATCTTGCATTATTCATGTGGGCCCAATGTAATTACAAGGGTCCTTAAAAGAGAGAGGAGAAAAAGTCAAAGGCAGAAAAAGGAGATGGGATGATGGAAGCAGAGGTTGAAGTGATGCACTTTGAAGATGGAAAAGAGGGGCATCAGCCAAAGAATGCAGGTGGCCTCTAGAAGCTGGAAAAGGCAAGGAAACAGATTTTCCCCTAAAGCTTTCAAAAGAAACACAGCCCTATATATGCCTTGATTTTAGGACAAGACTTCTCGGGGCCGTCCCCGTGGCTGAGTGGTTAAGTTCGCGGGCTCCTCTTCCGTGGCCCAGGATTTCACCAGTTCGGATCCTGGGTGCAAACATGGCACCACTCATCAGGCCATGTTGTGGCAGCGTCCCACATCCCAAAACTAAAAAAATATACAACTATATACTGGGGGAATTTGGGGAGAAAAAAAGAGACGATTGGCAACAGTTGTTAGCTCAGGTGCCAATCCTTAAGAAAAAAAGAAAAGACAAAACTTCTTACCTCCACAATGTAAGATAATATATTTGTGTTGTTGTAAGCCACTAAATTTGTGGTAATTTGTCACAGAAGCAATAGGAAACTAATAAATCTGGATTAGTGAAAAGAATTAAGTGTACCGTCATCATCCTCCAAAAAGATCAGCTGTAGGGCTGCTATCATCAAATATCTCCATAACTTGGCACCATAGCACTCATTGCCCATAAAACAGCAAAGAAAAACAAAAAACACACTTGAATCCTCTCCATAGTCATACAGTGTCACTCTGGAATACAAGCCCTTGATTGTTGTCACTGGTAACATTTCTTAGAACATGGTCCTAGAATAGCTGTATGGGCCAAAAAGAGAAGTTTGTATTGCTATTTTTGACTTCCTCATGGATGATACTCACTCTGGGGCTACAAGTGATAGCAAGAAAGATGGTCACCATTCCTTTTACTCTTTAAGGAAAAAATACTATGCTTCATCCACCTGTGTCTAAGAGGTGGTTCCAATTGAGTAACTGGTTGGCACTGTTCTTATGGATAATGCAAGCCTTCTGCTTCTTGCTCAACAGAATCCAATTTCATTTGATGTTGAGGTGACATGGGCACCGCTCCAACTCTGCAAGTGTGTCATTTGTACTGCTTTGGTGAGACAGGGGATCTGAGCTTCCACGGAAATATGTTTGAGTAAGTTGCTTGCCATTGTCCTAGGTCCTATGTGTAATTTCAGAAAAAAATGAGATATTTTTTTTTTTTTTTTAAAGATTTTATTTGTTCCTTTTTCTCCCCAAAGCCCCCCAGTACATAGTTGTATATTCTTCGTTGTGGGTCCTTCTAGTTGTGGCATGTGGGACGCTGCCTCAGCGTGGTCTGACGAGCAGTGCCATGTCCGCGCCCAGGATTCGAACCAACGAAACACTGGGCCGCCTGCAGCGGAGCGCGCGAACTTAACCACTCGGCCACGGGGCCAGCCCCAAAAAATGAGATATTTTTTAATGTTCATTTTCACTAGATTAGGAATGTGCTACTTTCAATTTTACAAGAAGCACTGAAGCATTTTGCTAAGTACTGAACCAACACAGGCTTATTTTTTAAAAAGACTACCTTACCATGTAATGCATTCTAACTGTGCAAAGGATGGTGGGGAATTTTGCTCCTTCTTTCATTATCTTGTATTTTTTAAATGTAGCATCCAAAGTAAAAATCACTATGGACACAATGTTTACATTCTACTGCCAGTATTAATATACTCAGCTTTGTTTTTCAAAGAAGCAAGCTTCAGTCTGTTGGAAATAAAAACTTAACCATTAAGTTATTGGGGAAAAATAGCAGGTGTACCCTGAGAAGACCAAACTTTGTATTTTCCTTACGTGTAGTGTATTGAAATTCCAAAGTCTAATAGTGAAAAGCACATAACTTTTATCCAACTAATAGAATTCCTGTACTAACTTCTCCCTTTGAGACAAACCAAAATGAGAAGTCAAGCTTATCCCAGAGCTCAGTACAATGCCTGGCTCGTGCATGCATTTATTCATTCATCCCTCCATTCATGCAACAATATTTATTGAGCACCTCCCCTTTACTAGGTGCATGGGAATGGGAATAAAGCAGTGAACAAGACAGGTCCTTGCCATCATGGAGCTTAAAGTCTAGTGAATGGTACATAGTAGATATGTTACATGTTTGATAAATGAATAAATTTATTCACTCATCTGTAGTTCAAAAGTTAATTTTTAAGGAATGTCCTAATTTCTGTCTGTGCACACACACACACGTGTTTGTGTGTGTGATCATAATCGTGTTTAGAGTTAAAGAGGGGGAGCAGACACCACAAAAGAGTGTATCGCCTATACCTAATCTCCCACACCTGTGCCACTGACAGCTCTAGTTATGAACGTAACCACTGATGATAAGGATGACAACCCTGAGATCTTCAGTGATGATCACTACATTCTTATTATGACAGGAAAGTAGACTCAGACACTTTTAACAAGAGTAAAAGGAAGGAAGGGGACTCTAAGTAGCCTTAAATAAATCTAATTATCTCAAAGTCATTATGGAGTAGTGGTTTCCAAAGAACATGGGATATGGAGTCAGATAGCCTGGATTTGAATATCAGCTCTGTCATGTGGATTTGGGCACCTCTCCAAGCCTCAATTTAGTGTTTAAAATGGAGATAATAATACAGGCCTAGCAGGGTTTTGAGAATTAAATGAAACAGCGAAGGTAAATCCTTTACCACAAGGCCCAATACATAGCTTTCAGTAAAAGTAGTAGTAGTTGTTATTGTTTTTGGTGGTGTTACGCTGCTTGCCCACAAATTCACTTAACTAAGAATTAACTATATCCTGGCCACCCATACCTAATAGGCTTGCCAATGTGAACACAACATAAAATATGTCACAGAAAAGAAGATATGACTTTGGTTCTTCTTCCTGAGCCATACATCCTCTGCATGGTATCTTCCTCCCCTCTTTAGTTCTAGGCACTATTACAGTCACACACACACATACACACACACACACACACAAACTTAAATTAGGCCAGAAGAGGCATGCCAGTTGTGATGACAGTTACTGTCTAGGATAATTTCTTGAGAAGGATCCTGAGATTGCTTTGGGAATCAACATTTAAAAGTAGCATGATTGATTCGTAATGGCTGTCAAGGTCTTTGATTAGTAAGTGATATCATACATGCGAAATGTTTAGCATCTGTGCCCTTAACTCTATTGTCAAAAAAGGATAGATCATTAACACTTAAGTATAATTTTTAATCTCTTTTTTCTTTTTTAAAATTTTGGAGCACACACATACCTTTTTTAAAGTAATTTTATTAGGATTATAATGGTTTATAACATTGTGCAATTTGGGGTGTACATTATGGTTTATCAATTCCTGAATACACTTCATCGTGCTCACCCCCAGTAGTCTAATTTTTTTCCATCACCATACATATGTGCCCCTTTGTCCCTTTGCCTACCCCCCAACCTCCTTACCCTCTGGTAACCACTAATCTGTTCTCTTTATTCATGTATTTGTTATCTTCCACATATGAGTGAAGTCATGCAGTATTTGTCTTTCTCTGTCTGGCTTATTTGGCTTAACATCACACCCTCCAGGTCCATCCATATTGTTGCAAATGGGACTATTTTGTCTTTTAAGTTTTAGTGTTTATTGTGGAATAAAAGTCTTGGCTTCCTATTAAATAAATTTCCAGCATTAGGAAGCAAATAAGAGAGAGATTTGGTTGGGAGAACAGTATTGCTTTTCTGAAATTGTATCATATCATACAACAACCTGCTTTACTCTTATTTAATTTGCTCCTTAATTTTCATGGTTCCATAAATTTATTTGGTTTAGACGAATGTAAGATTTTCCTTAATAAACTTCCCTTAAAAATAATAAAATAAATAAACTTCCCTTAATAAAAGCTCCACTAACAACCTATGAAAGAGATAACATTGTATATTCATACAATGGTATACTAATCAGCAATTCAAAATGAAGGAATTATTGATACATGCAACAATATGAATAAATTACACAGATATTTGCTGAGAAAATAAAAGGCCAGGCATAAAACAGTACATATTATATGATTCTATTTATATATATATATATGAATTTCTAAAACATGAAAAACTGCTCTATGCAGCAGTTCTCAAACTTGGTTGTGCAACAGAATCACTTGGAGGGCTTGTTAAAGCATAGTTTCCTGGGCCCCACTCCCAGGGTCTCTAACTCAGTAAGTCTGGGGTGGGGCCTGAGAATGTGTATTCCTAACAAGTTCCCAGGTGATGCTGATGCTGCTGGTCCAGAATCCACGCTTTGAGAACCACTGATATATGGTGATAGAAGTCAGAACAGTAGTTACCTCTGCGGGGGGGGGGGGGGGGGGGGGGTTGGTTTGCTGTTGGCTGGAAAGGGGCAGAAAGGAACTTTCTGGGATGATGTAAATGTTCTATATCTTGATCTGGGTGGTGGTCATGTACATATATATATAGGTAAAATTTTATCCAGCTACATCCTTCAGACTGTGTCTTTTACTGCATGTAAATTGTACCTTTAATTAGGGGGAAAGACATGAACTTTCCAATCAAACAAATTTTTTAAATTCCCCGCTCTGCCACTTACTAATTCTGTGACATTTGGCAAGTTATTTCACTTACTCAAGCCTTAGTATTTTCATATATAAAATAAAGTTCATGATAGTACTACTTCAAAAGGTTGTTGTGAGAATTCAATAAGATGATTCTTTTAAGGAGCTGAGCACAATGCTTAGCACAGAGTAAACACTGTAAACGTTTGCTATTATTTTTAATTGTGAGTCCAAATTACAGGGATCAAGTAGTTCCTCTCTTCTGCCTCCCTTTCTCTCTCTCTCTCTCACACACACACACACACACACTCACACACATTACTATACCTCCTCTCCATTTGTATTAGCCTTCTTCATCTTAGAAAAGCCCTCATTCTTTAACACCACCTTGACTGGTGGAGTTTCTACCTTACCAAAACTATCTATTTCTCCATAACAATGCCAGCATATCCTGGCCTGGAAGCACCTGCCTCCTAGCTCAGCAAATGAGTAGCTGTATCAGTCGAGACAGGTGCAACTTGGTGCTCACCATGGGCACAGAGTGTTCCCTGAATGTTACTGAGAGTCCCTGGACTAGGTAAACCACCCATGAAATCAAATTTAACTTGGGGAAATAGGTTATAAATATGACCCAATGAAGACACCTCTCTGAGGAAATAATCCTGGCAGTAGTTAGCTCCAAGGTCACAAACTGAAGGCAAACATGTCCAGGTCACAAATTCAAGCTCTTTTTACCTGTTTGCAGTGCTGCTGCAACTTGCAGCCTCCATATTTCCTGCTTTTAGGCTCTTTAAATACTGCTAGTTCTCAAAATCCACTCTTATAGGGACATTTATTTGATTACTCATTCTGCCCCTTCTCATCTCACAATATCAGGTAAGTCACAGCATTTAGTTCAATTCCAGAAACAATGACTAAGCCCTTTCTCTGTGACAAGCACAGTGCCTCCTGATGCAGATACAGACCCAAAGCATACTTGATCCCTATCCTTGAACATTCTACGAACAGGGTAACAAAGCCATATAAGCAAACAATGATGGATAAAGCAAAGTGTATTAAGGTAACACTGAAGATAAGTATCTAAATCTATATAGGAAAGCAAGCAGTGTGGGGGAGTGCTAAGAAATGTTTCCTGGGAAAAATTACCTTTTAAGATCTTTAGAACCAGAGAAAGTCAGCTAAAGTTCACTTCAGCATAAAGGAAGAAGAGACAAGGTATTGTTTGGATATTTGCATGAGGATGGGAAAGGATGTTAAGCACATAAGATTTTATGTGCAAAGCAGTATGAAATACCTCAGAAGAGGACTAAGGAATGATGGGACTGGTAGGGCCTAGAAACAGGCATGAATCTAGCGATTTTATCAAGTGTCAGAGCTTATCTAGAGCAGAGTTAAATCAAGGCTCTTCTGTCACACTTCTTTGTGTGCTTCTGTCCTACATGACTCAACCCTTAAATTAACCTTCAAATTAACTGACGCTACTATTGAATACTTTGAAAACAGCCCCATGACACACAGCTCAGAAAGCTATAGACACTTATGAGTCCTGCTCTGCTCTTCCCAAACCATCTCCACTCAACTTAGGGAAAAAAATAATCACTTATAAATTAGGGAGTTGAAGAGCCAGGAATAGGTGCAATAAAGTATGTTGCTTTTGAAAATTGATTTTGTGCTTATTAGTGGGGCAAAAGCAGCTTTGCTTTTATTATGAAGCCCTGCAATTGATTAGACAGAGTGAAGACTCATCATTTTTTCCCAGTGTTTTCATTAAAACGAGTAAGGCATTTTTTCACAAGATTATTATGCAATTGCACAGCACACTTTTTTCACCTCTCTGTTTTATAAGGCTTTTCTTGCAGGCAGGCCTGTTACGTAACCCTAACCCCAACGCTATATAATTGATCATGTCACAGAGGTGCTAACTCACCGTCCTCCAAGCAAGCACATGAAATGCCATCCCTGAAAACTGAGGCCCATTCTCAAGATTCTATTAGGAGTCCCATCATTCATCCTCTGCCCATTATAATGATACCCTTTGAAAAGTCGTGTCTGGGCAAATCAAACATTTTTCCCTCTCCGCCCATGTTCAGGGAGGAAAAAGGCTGGTCAAATCCCACAAATACTTTATATGAAGGGTAAGGGATAATCAATAAAGAAAAAGACAAACAAGAACACTAGGAAGTGAAATTGTTGTACATGTACCTGTGTGTGTGTGTGTGTGTGTGTGTGTGTGTGTGTGTAGAGAAAGAGGGAGGGAGGAAGCAAACCCTATATGAAAGCCCCTAAATCCTCTACCTAAATCACAAGGCAAAGGGACTCCTTTAGGTAGGTGACGTGTTTTATCTCAAAGGAAAGTAACATCTTGCCATATATATATATATTGGCCACAAAAATAGCAGTGTGACCTTGATCAAGTTAATTCACTTTTCTGGGCTTCAGTTTCTTCATCTATAAAAAGAGTGAAGAGAGAGCATCAAAAGGCCCTTCCAGCTGTGATGTTTCATATAACCTTAGACTGGAGTTACTCCATATTAATGAGAGGTGAGGCTGAGGCATAGAATACTTGCAATGGCTCTCCTGACCTAGTCTCCAAATACTTTCTTTGCAGCATAGGCTAACAGAACCACTTTAGTTATCATGGCTTCTGGGTTCAGAGCTGCTGCAATGCCCAAGGCCAACTCTGAGGAGTAGTATATATGCAAGGATCTGGATGGGTTTCTAGGCTTTGTTTTATTCTTTAGTCACAAGCTGCTCAAGTACCCCTACCAGCTGCCCCACTAAGCATATTCTTGGCCAAGAAGAATCAGGTGAAAAAGTGGGCTGTAGGTCCAACTCTAAGCACTGGTCTGAGTCCTTGAACCTACAATGAACACTCTTTCTCCTAGATGCTTTTGTAACATTTGTTCTATTTAACACTCTTTTCTATTGCACTTTTTCATGTGTGTGTGTCTGTGTGTGTGTATGTGAGTGAGAGAGAGAGAGAGAGAGAAAAAACAGAGAGAGACAGAGAGATAGAGAGTGTGCATCTCCCCAACCAGTTTCTAAACTCTTTGAGAGCATAGACTGTGTCATCTACCTCTTTCATCTGAGTGACAATATGGAATTCAGTCACATGGCACTTAATGATAGGGCACGTTCTGAGAAATGCACGGTTAGGCGATTTTGTTGTTCAAACATCCTAGAGTGTACTTACACAAACCTAGATGGTATAGCCTACTACACACCTAGGCTATATGGTACTAATCTTATGGGACCACTGCTATGTATGCAGTCTACTGTTGACCAAAAGGTCATTATACTGGCTCTGAAACCAGATTCTCTGGCCTCAAATTCCAGTTCCATTGCCTACAAGATAGATGTGATCTAAGAAGTTTTCTAACCTCTCTGAGCCTCAGTTGTCCGATCTATAAAATGGGGATGATAATAGTTTCTATCTCTGCTATAGACTGAATGTCTCCTCCTCCTCCAAAATTCATATGTTAGAATTCTAATCCTTAATGTGATGGTATCTGGAGGTGGGGCCTTTGGGAGGTGATTAGGTCATGAGGGTAGAGTCCTCATCAATAAGATTATTGCCATTATAAAAGAGACCTCAGAGAGCTCCCTCACCCCTAATGCCCTGTCAGGACACAGTAAGAAGATGGCATCTTTGAACCAGGAAGCAGGCTCTCATTAGACACTGAATCTGCTAGTTGAATTGATCTTAGACTTCTCAGCCTCCAGAACTGTGAGAAAAGAATTTCTGTGTTTATAAGCCACCCAGTACATGGTGTTTTTGTTATAGCAGCTGAACAGACTAAGACAACTTCATAAGGATCTTGTGAAGACTATGTGAGTTAACATATATGAAACATTTAGCATACTGCCTGGCGCATAGTAAACACTTAATAAATGTTAGCTATTATCATTATCATTATTATTATTACCTGAAAACTCTGAGAAAAGGAAAACCAAGCATGGGCTAGAAGTGTGTGAGCTAATCTATCACATACATTTGTTTTACTATTTTGTGATTTATTTTATTTATTGGTTTATTTTATTGAGGTAACATTGATTTATAACATTGTATAAATATCAGGTGTACATCATTATATTTCAACTTCTGTATAGACTGCATTGTGTTCATCACCAGAACTCTAGTTTCCATCCATCACCATACACATGTGCCCCTTTACCGCTTTTGCCATCTCCCCACCTCCTTATTGTCTGGTAACCACCAATCTGTTCTCTATATCAATGTATGTGTTTGTCTGTTTATCTTCCACATATGAGTGAAGTCATATGGTAATTGACTTTGCCTGACTTATTTTGCTCAGCATAATACCCTCATGATCCATCCATGTTGTTGCAAATGGCAAATTTTTGTCTTTTTTATGGCTGAGTAGTATTCCACTGTGTGTGTGTGTGTCATATCTTCTTTATCCATTCATATGTTGATGGGCACTTGGGTTGCTTCTACATCTTGGCTATTGTGAATAATGCTGCAATGAACATAGAGGTGCAATATCTTTTTGAATTATTGATTTCACATTCTTTAGATAAATATCCAGTAGTGGAATAGCTGGATCATATGGTATTTCTACTTTTGACTTTTTGAGAAATCTCCATAGGATTTTCCATAGGGGCTGCACCAGTTTGGATTCCTACCAGCAGAGTCTGAGAGTTGCCTTTTCTCCACATCCTCTCCAACACTTGTTATTTCTTGTCTTATTAATTATAGTCATTCTGACAGGTGTGAGGTGATAACTCATTGTAGTTTTGATTTGCATTTCCCTAATATTTAGTGATGTTGAACGTCTTTTCATGCATCTGTTGGCCATCTGTATATCTTCTTTGGAAAAATGTCTGTTCATATCCTCTGTCTTTTTTTTGTTGTTGTTGAGGAAGATTAGCCCTGAGCTAACATCCGTCGCCAATCCTTCTCTTTTTGCTGAGGAAGATTGGACCTGAGCTAACATCTGTGTCCATCTTCCTCTACTTTATATGTGGGACATCTGCCACAGTGTGGCTTGATAAGCGGTACATAGGTCTGTGCCTGGAGGTCCGCTCCTGGGATCCGAACTGGCAAACTCCAGGCTGCTGAAGCCGAGTGCATGAACTTAACCACTGCGCCACCAGGCCAGGCCCTCCTCTGCCTGCTTTTTGATTGAGGTTGAGTTGTTGTTGTTGAGTTGTAAGAGAATGAAAGTAGACCATTAACTTACACCACACAAAAAAATTAACTCAAAATGGATTAAAGATTTGAATGTAAGACTGGAAAACATAAAACTCCTAGAAAAAAACACAGGCAGTACACTCTTTAACATCGGTCTTAGCAGCATCTTTTTGAATATCATGTCTCCTCAGGTAAGGGAAACAAAAGAAAAAATAAAGAAATAGGACTATATCAGACTAAAAAGCTTCTGCATAGCAAAGGAAGCCATCATGGAAATGAAAAGACAACCCACCAGCTGGGAGAAAATATTTGCAAATGATAGATACAATAAGGGGTTAATGTGATTTATTTAAAAGATTGCAATAGTAAAACATGTTAATCTAAAGAATTTCAAAAATTCAGGCATCTAAAAAGTAAACAGGGAAAGTGACCCTTGAAGACTCCCCCCACCAACAGCACACCCATCTCCATTCCCCACGGGTAACTCCTATCCTTACAGACTTTTTTTCTATGAAAATATAAGTATATCCCATTTTTTTAAATTTTACAAAATAAATTTGATATCATGCTATAAACACTGTGCTGCAATTTGCTTTGAAATCTCAATAATGAATCGTGGAAATACTTCCATGTCCCTGCATCCAATACACCTCATTTTTAAATGGCTGCATAATATTTCATCACGTGGATGTGTTATAATGTTGAACCTTTCTCCAACTGATGAGCAGTCAGGCTATTGCAACTAAATCTACAATAACATGTAGTCTCCAAATGTACATGAGGGTATTTCTCTGGGTTATATACATAGAAGTGGAATTGCTGGGCTGATGTAAAGGCTCATTTCAATATTTTTAGAAACTACCAAACTATCTTCCAAAGGGTTGTGCCTATTTTCATTCCCACCAGCAGTGTATGTGAGTGGATTTTTCCCACATCCTCTCTAACACTAAAGACTGTTTATTTTTGTCTGTTTGAATAGCTACAATGATATGGTGGTATTTGAATGAGAATTTTTCCCTGATTGCTAGTGACAACCCACATTGAAAATCTTGCCCATGTAAGCAGTCCTTTTCTTGGTACACAGGGATGGCTCTGCTACAGTAGGAGTGTGCTGAAAGGCCTCTTGTCATATTTGATAATGACAAGAGTACCAGTGTCAACTGGACTGGGTGTCCCATGCTGCCATTATCTTTTGGTGGCTCTCTCTTTCTTCCAGGCACTGCAGTAAGTTTTCTCCCTAAGACATTGTACACAAACCCTCTGTAGAGATTGTATTATCTTTGTCTATAGAATCGCATCATGCTTTCAGTGCTGCTTTATCTTCATTAGGATTGATTTTCATGAGCTGTGGTTCCTGTCCTTCTATATTTTAGTCTCTCTTTCCTACCCCAACATAGCTCTTCCACTCAAGAGAAAGAATGGAACTAGCATTTTACAGCATCTACTATATGCCAGGCTCTGTAGTAGGTACTTTACATATGTTATCACACTGAAGTCTCACAATAACTATCTGAAGCAGGGCAAGTACTGTTATCATCCACATTTTACAGAGGAGAAAACAAACTGAGGCACTGAGAGGTTAAGTAACTTGCCCAAGGCTGTCATATTTCCAAAAGTTCGTGCTCTTTCCACTACACCACAGTGTCTTTCAATTTTCTGGAAGCATTCACATTTTTGCATTAGCAGAGTTCTTATTTAAGAACACCTGGATGAAATCTTTTGTAAAGTGAATTCATGAACCAATTAATTCCCAGTGTGAGTAAAGCGCTGTTCTGTGTTTCTGAAGTTAGACATTCTGAAAGTGTTTTCTCTCTTCACTACAAGGTTTTAGGTTTGTTTAGTGAACTTTCTTTGGACTTTGTTCAGGCTCCTGAGCATTCAGTTACGGCCTTTTGTCCTACTGTTTAGGATGCAAGTATCAGTGTGCTCAGGAGGGAAGTAATCAATGCTAAGGAAACAACACCAATTGACTACTCAGAAATTCTGTCCCTGTCAAGATGGAGGTGCTTAGAGTCAGGCTGTGGATTAATGGGAGGTAAAGTCAGTTTTTGACCCTCTTGTCTGCCTCTCCTCCAGAAGTTGGAGGTGCCGTCTCCCTCAGTTACCCAGAGCCTGAATGTTAACTTTGCCTACCACCTCTGCCATCCCACTCCTTCCAAAACACACATTCAAAAATGTGTCTCACTCCTGGCTCATGTTTCAGATCTAACCCTTGAATAAAATTAAGTAACCTAGGGCTTCCTCAGACTTCACATTAGTGAATAAACTATAACTAAGGAACCAATGGCATCTAATGCCTCTCCCAAAGGGTACTGACATTTTAACAATAAACTTCTAAAGCTGGAGAGTTTTGTAAGTTACCTGAGTTTCCCTTATTTTAACTGGGAAGAGACACAAAGAGACATAGATTGGAGGAAGTAGAAGTTTATCTGGTCTCCTCCTTCTACCATGATGCACACATACTCAGAGAGGGCTGCTCTCTCCCAACAACGCTAAACATCCAGCAGTACAAATTCCTGATCCTGACAATCACATTCATTTCCATGACAAATTACCATTAATATCTTTCTAAAACAAAGGTAGCCAACTCCACTAGTATTGTACCCTGGGTGTTATCAAGATCTTTCAATGGTCAGATTTCAAATTCCTCTCTGAATCTTACATTCTTGACCTATCAAGATTGTCTCATTGAACCTGGACCGTTCAATAGCATAGATCGTTTATGGGGAAAAGGTACATTAATAAATGTCCAGGCACACTAGCCTTGGTGATTTGTTTCTCTGGAAAATTACATATCTTTGTCAAACTATATATGAATTCACCTTTAAAGTCCAAAATAGAAAGGAATGCTAATTATTGATTTGGCTGAATATTTTAGCAATCTTCAAATCATACCACCTAGGTAATTATCTACCTCATCCAAGGACGTGGCTAGCCCTGGTTGAATTAACCTGACAAAGAAGAGAGGTAGTATAGGATAGTGGTTAAGAACATAGTTTCTGAAGTCAGGCACACTTAGACTCAAATCCTGGCTCAGCCAGTTACTAGCTATAGAACCCTGAGTAAGCCATGCAGTCTCTCTGAGGCTCAGTTTTCTCACTTGTAAAATGGGGATGATAACAGAGTTTACCTCATAGGGTGACTTGTAAGGATTAAGTTAAACAAAAGCATATATTTCAAATGCCTGAAATGGAGTAAGCACTCACTAATCATTGGCTATTAATAATTACAATGCCAATTATAACACAAGATATTTCCCTACATACTACATTCTCTGGACTAGACATCCAAGGTAGTAAAAGCCACAGACCTGCTCTGGAGCAGTTAATCATCTATATGTTCACACTTCAGATTGCTTAAACCATCTGAAACTTGCTGCTGAGAAGACCTGTTAAATATACGTCCCTTTCTGTAGATGCTTTGGTTGTGTTCCAGCAGCCCCTCCCACCGCAACAAATTGGCCTTGTGCCTTCAGATCATAAACGATAGAGCCTAATAAGACAGATGGGAGAAAGAAGCCTCTTGCCAAGAGTCACCTTTAATAGAGCTGCTACTGCCTTTGACCTTTACCTAGTATTTGCTAAAGAGAATCCTCAGAAAGCAAAAAGCTGTTCAAAAGCCTCTCCAGTTTTCTAAGGTGAGGAAGATGCTACCATCCTCAGGCTAAGCACAAAGTGGTCATTAACTATTTTCCCCAGTTTACATGAGAACTGTCCTTGTGGCATGAGGTATAATCCAGATACAGCCACCTTTGGACAACAACTATCTTCTTTCAGAAATGAAACTACAAAATGTCAGAGGTGAAAGGACCTGTAAGGCTGAGCATGAGGATATTAAACTAGAGCCTCCTTTATTTTGATAAACAAGGAAACAGAGGCCCAAAGTGAATTTACCAAAGCAAATCACTGGCAAAATCAGGGCTAGAACTCTGTCTCCTAGCTCCCAGTCAAGTCCTTGTGGAGTCCAGCTCCAGACTAAAATCCTACATTGATCTTTCCAGGCTTGGTCATAGGCGACTATATGGCTTTGCTTGGCAGGCCTCATGGGGGGCAGCTGCTCTCCCCACACTAGACTTGGCCATTGCATTGCAATTTTCTAGAGGGAGTTACAGTCACAGACTCAGGCTGTCCACTTCGGGGCTCATACACATATCTGCATTCCAAGCCCAAGCACCTCCACTTGTAGGCCTTCTTATCGGGAGCTTCAGATGAGGCATTCCCCCTGCATCTCTACCAAGATCTCCTTATTAGAGGTCTTGGCTGAAGTACTTTTCTCTGATTTGTCTCAGTACCTTTCCACTCCTAGCCCTTCCATCTCTCCTTATCTCCAGTCCATAGGTCCATAAAGATGAAGTAGCCTTTTGTTTGAGGCCCCTCAGCAGTAAGATGATCCCCCCCATCTGCACTGCATCCATCTGACACTTGCCATGTGCCATTCCATAGGGGAAAATGGAACACTAGAGAGTTGGCGCCACTTTTTGCCTCTTGCTTGCAATAGCACAGCAGGTAAATAATGGCTTGATTATTACTTTCAGTTTGTCTCGTTGTCCTAATTGACCACCCTAACATCTAGCAGCTGAAGTCCTCTTTCTAATCCACTGATGTGTTCTTCTGCCTCAGAATGCCAGGAGTTATTTTGAAGGAAGTCTATTTTGTTGTATTTAACAGTGACTTCAAACAGTGTGGAGTCTGGGAGACCTATAAATTAAATATACCCTTGCGACCTTATTAATCTGATCTTAATTTATTTTATATTTCAGTGGTTCTCAATCTTTAAATAGCATCAGAAACGTGGAGACATTTTTAAAATGTGTATCATTGGGCTCTAAACCTACACATTTTGATTCAGTAGGTTTTGGATTGGGATCATGAATCTACAATTTGAACAAAGATCATAGTTGAAGAAATACTGAATTAAGCGAAATATTCTTCAAAATATGACTCTACACAGAAGAAAAATAACCTATTACTCTGTACACACACACACAAAACAAACATAATTTTTCTACCTTGAAATAGCCAGATAGGTTGGATAGATTCCCAACTGCCTTTTTAACCAGATATTTGATATCTACCAGGTACTTACTGGAGTTTATTAGAACTATTTCCTTTAATAAAATATGAAGCACTAACAGACACAATCTGGAACTCTTAGCAACAATTTTTCCAAGGGAAGTCTCAATGCATGGCATGCTGAGCTAAGCAGAATCAATTCAAGCCTGCTTGATGCCATATTTCAGTGGCAGAAGCTATTTCTGTATAAAACAAAAATGGCTGGCAACAGCAAATAAGAGCAGGAAGATCCCAGATGGAGCCAAAGCTCTTGAGATGCACAATTGATGGGAGACCTTAATTAGGAGTCTTTAAGGTCCACAGCCTTAACCTGATACTACAAAGGGAATCATAGACTTCTCTTCTGATTTCTTTGGAACTCAATGCTTCATCACCAATTACATATACAGATCTGTGAATGCTACTTCTCTGCTTTAAAATTCCATTGGTTCCCACACGGCAAAGTGTAAAGTCTTTGACTTTGGTACTGGTGAAACTTAATTTTAGATCTCTTCTCCCACTATTTTCACCACATAAATTTTAGCTATTTTGAACTTCTTACAATTCCCAGACATTCTATGATCTTTCACAACTTCCTGCTTTTGTTCATGCTATTTCCCCCGCATAAAAAGGCTTTCTTAGGAAATTTATGAATTCTTACTCATTCTTCCAGACCCATCTTAAATGTCACCTCTTTTATTAAGCCTTCCCTGGCCCAGAAAATGCTGGAGAGTCTTGCTAGAATTATCTCCTCAGGCTCAGTAGAGACTTCATGATTACTCTATAGAAGAAGCCACTTGAAGGATATGTGTAATTCTGTCATACTAAATGAATAATAGACTCTAGAAAGGCAGAAATATTATCTTTTTTCCATACGTCCTATTCACTGTTGAAGATAACACTGGCACTAAAGTAATTATCTTTTCTCTAAGTGTGTTCCTCCTTCTAAATTCCCTATTATAAATATGACATCATCATTTACTCAATCTCTCAGGCTTAAGAGCAGACTTTACTCTTTGATTCTTCCATCTCGCTCCATCCCACCTATGTCTGCTTAATTTCTAAATTCTGTAGCTCCTACTTTAGAATTAGCCCTCAAATCTATCATTATCTTTCCATCCCCACTATCATCATCTCTTGACCAGATTATTACAACAGCCTTCTAACAGTCTTGCTGCTTTTTAATTCATGCTTCAGTGTGCTACCAGAGTAATTTTTTTAATGCAAAACTGATCGTGTTACTTGCCAACTCAAAACTCTCTAATGGCTCCCCATCACCTCCACTATAAAGGCCAAAAATGTTACCATAGCATACAATTGCTTTTCACAGTCACTATGCCCATTTACAGGCTCATCTTTTGCTATGACTCCATGAAATGTTTATAACAGATAAACTCAATGTTCCACAGAGATCATGGGGCACACATATAATTTCACCCACCTGTGCTTCTGCACCTGTGATTTTTTTATGCCTTCACTGCTTTTCCATACTTTTTGCCTAACTCTTACTGATCTTTCAATACCTAGCCCATATTCCCTCATCTTGTGAAGCTTCAAGTCCCCTTCAAACCCCACAAAGCTGAATTAATTCACAGTAACCATTTCTTTGATCCTTCCACCATGCTTTGTAAATACGTATGTCATGGTACTTATCTGGTTACCAATGTGTATTCATCATCAGTCCATGAGCTGCTCCAGGGTAGTGATCTGCCTTCATTCATCCACATTATAGTCAGTACCTATCACAGAGCCTAACCAAAAGTCATCCTAAAAACATCCACTTAGTGCCTACCAACTGTCTTTTTCACAGCTCTTAATACAGAAGTGGGCACACAAGTCCAGCAAATGCTTGAGGAATTAATTCCCTTCATGGGTTCCAAGAAGCACCCACTTCTTTCCAAATTCCTCTCAACAGCAAATAAAGCTATAACACATTTTCAATTATTTGTTTTGCCAAAAATTGTTACTAAACATTAAAAATTGTTTTTCGCTTTTGTAATTGAGGCCATGACTATGTACATAAAACAGAACTATCATTTAAATCAAGTCAAGCAACCAAATGAAAACAGAAATGAATCAGTTATGACACTCAGATTTGGTGTTTTCTGTCCACCCAATGAAATGATATGAAAAGATGTGGTTAACCTGGTTGCTTGTCCCTCCCATTTAAGTCAGACCAACGAGGCATAATAATAATCATTATTACGGATTCGCACATGCTGCTTTCTTATCCATTGGCTCACTTGATTTTCACAATAACCCTAAGAAGTTGGCAGGGAGTTTTTACCATATTTCTTTGTCTCTAAGATGCCATAAATTATAAGATGAACTACCAATTTAATTATGACTTTTCTCAGAAAATATAAATGTCGCGTTAAATGGATCATAAGACTTATTCCAATTTCAAAAATTTAAAACTGTGAAAATGAAATTTTTGTCTTAGACCTGAGGACATTTGGTATGATCCCCTTTTGAAAATGGGAATAATGAAGCCTAGAAGATTAACACCCAGGTTACACAGTTATTAAGTAGAGGATCCAGAGAGGAACTTGATCCTTTTGATTGGTAGGTCAGTCTTCTTTTTACTCAATAGTACTAAATTTTCCTAGTATCTCTTTAATGGAATAATAATCTTGTAGGAATGTTAACAAGGAGGAAAAATCTTAACTCGATCTGAGAAACTCAGAGTTAAAAATAAATAGGTCTCTTTACAGTATAACTTCTCAGAACTTTTACTAGGCTAATTAATGGACTTTGTGAATTTCCAAGATAGAACTATACTATACAGCATTGCACAAAGCTATTTGACCATAGAATTTTTTTATCCCTCTTATAAAGTATCATGTGAAACTAGTGCTCTATGTAACACACTTTGGAACATTACACTATACCAAGAAAGAATTTCATCAGCCTCCAAAAGGCATGAATCACAACTCCCAACTTGTTAACTGCCAATTTCAAAGATCATATATGTAAAGCACTAAGAGGTAGATCCTATTGCCAACTCTTAATCCAATTTGGCTGTTAAGAATGCTGAAGTGAGAAGTTCCATTCAAGAAAACTTGAGGAGGTAGCCATCCACATAGTCACATTGGCCAAAGCAGTACTATTCTGACATTTGTCATGTAACAAGCATGACCTGGAAACAATCAGGGTTCTCTAAAGTCAGCCTCCCACTAGAAATATAGTATTTGCCTATCTTTTGGGACAACAATATCCTTGAAAACATGTGGCAGATTTTTCATGTTGTTTTTCAGTAGCACCTACAGAAATGTCTACTAGTCACTAGAAACTTTCATTTGTTCATCCAACAAATAATCCCTGAGAGCCCAGCACTTACCAGGCACTATCTGAACACTAGGGATATAACAGTAAAAAGGACAGATCAATCCCTGCTCTCAGGGTGCCCAGAGTCTAGTCTAGGAAAAATTGATATACAAAATGCAATCTAATAAACATTTCAGTCAAGTGTGGACATGCAAAGTGATGCAGAGCACAGGACATTTATCTGCGTAATTCCTGCCCCAAAAAGTCTCAGTCTGAAATACATGAATTAGGAATGCCAAAGTAGAGCCAAAGGCTTAACTTAATCAAACGATGGACCCAGCACTCCTGCTTCCATTGTCAGCAAAGTGCTGCTCTTACTAATGCCACCCAATTGCAAAGACAAACAAAAATATCCAACATCTTTACCAATGCTGCAATTTTACCTTCACTCACGGTAAAGAACAAATTTTTGAAAATGTATTTACACAAATCTACCTGCCAAGTCCTGATGAACAATTGTTTATTTCCAAGATATTGTAATTACCTCCAAATTTAGTAATCCAATGGGTTCACCATAAGGAAATTAGAGATAAAAAATACCTGCTAGACTGCTGCTAATCTGTCTCCCAGCCAGTGCCAAAAGGCAACAGAAGCACTGGCTCCCTCATAGCATTAAAGCACTAAACACTACTTTGTTGCCTGGAGCTTTTTTTCTCTCTTCTTGTCATTCATATGCCACCTGATATGTTCCTCCATTTTTATACAGAAGGATACATTAATCTAATAACTGCCTTCATTGATTGAACATTTTATGTCTTTTTACCCTTAAATGATATACTGTAATTTTTTAGGTATCTATAAACCAAGTGAACTCTATCTCATTTCTATGAATTACTGGTTTTGGTCCTATCTCCATCTTATTTGCATTCTCCCTTTGACCACCAAGTTTCGTTTCTGATTCCAGAACTTTGATGATGGAAATTGTAAAAGAGGATTAAGGACAAATGTACATATTTGTCAAAAAGGCCAGAGGGCACTTGTTTGTGAGGCAAATTCAAAATAACGTTTTCTTGTGTTTCTTGTTTTCAATCTGATGGAACAATTCTAGCTCAACACAGCAGGTTATGTTGACTGCTTCTTGCTGAATGTGCTGTCAGAGGCTGGGCTTATCAAGCGATTCATGAGCTTCCCTAAATCCCAGCCTGAACACTGCTTAAGTTTATGAGAATGGCTTTTATGGAGAGGTGACATGGATCAGAATAGTCAGACTCATTCATTCACAGTTAGCATTTGTTGAAACACTTGAACTATGAGCTCCCATAACTATAAGGCCTTTATTAAACACAATGAGCTGGTAATATTGTATATCATAAAAATAATAAGAATAGGCCTTGTAGTGGGCT
Source organism: Equus quagga (assembly GCF_021613505.1). Lineage (NCBI taxonomy): Eukaryota > Metazoa > Chordata > Mammalia > Perissodactyla > Equidae > Equus > Equus quagga. The sequence continues at coordinate 25,694,443 of NC_060276.1, read as the reverse complement.
TACTATTTGCCAAACAGTGTTCCAAACACTTCATATGTATCAGCTTATGTAATTCTCACAAATGCACTAGGGGGAGGTACTATTTCAAAATCCCAACTTTATAGGTGGAGAAACTGAGGCATGGGGATATTTACCCATAATCACAGTTAATAAATGATGGAGCTTGGCTTCTGTAGCCATTCATTGCTTCAAATTCACTCCTCTCCTTCCTTTGCCCTGCTCTGCTCTTCATCACAGGCAACTGCATTCCCAGGTTCTCCCTGTCCTCTGGCTTCTGAGTAGATTTGGTCAATGGGAGACACTGGTAGAAAGAAAATTGTAGAGCAGGAGTTGGGGAAAAGTTAGTCTCTCTCTCTCTCTCCCTCCCTTCTTCCTGTAGCATCTCTGGAAGCAGCTATGTCTCCTCCAACTACGCGTGGGCAGTTCTCCCTCCATAGCCCCAGGTCTATCGGGGCAGCCCCTGCCTGGGTTTTAGCTTCAACCAGACAGCCTGGCTTCAACGTTCTGGTAACACCACCTCCTCCCATTGCCCATCTAGTTCTAGAAGTGGAAGCAGCTTTCTGTTGTTACTAATCTCTTGGTGGCCTCATCATCCCCTACTTGATTTATCAACAAGTCTATTATTCATTTAACCTATCCCCTGTATTAAATTCCTTTTAACCGAAAGATCTAGAGTAGTTTCTGTTTTCTTGGCAAGACCCTAACAGATAAAGCTTTGAACTCAGTCTAGTCCCAGAGTCCACGCACTTAAACGCTATATTATTTAGCCCCTCCATAGAAGAGTTTCATTCCATGAGATTTTCAAAGGATCTAAGAGATGAATAATCCAACTTCCTTAAATTCTGGTTGGTCAAAGGTAGTCCATTACTACCCCCAGAGCCCCACACTAGACTGTAAGCTCTGTGAGGACAGTATGTTTTGCTCCTTGTTGTATCCTCAGCACATGACACAATGCCTGACACATAGTAGGTACACAATACATTTTTGTTGAATCACTACCTGAATACAATTCTTTTGTACTCACATAAGTAAAATTGATAATAAAGTCTGTCTCATAATATTTATTCAGAATTATATATATGACGATACATTATATGTGCATTTTATGTATCAATAGCAAACACAGGTTTAAGAATCAGACTGTCTGGGTTCAAATCCCAGCTCCACCATCCTCTAGCTATGCGAATTTGGGCATGTTGCTTAATCTCTCCAACCTACTAAAATGAGGATAGTTGTTGGGCTCTATCTCATAGGGTTGTTGTCAGAATTAAATGAGATAATATATGTAAAGTGCTTAGTATAGGCCTAGAACATGGTAGAAACTCATTAAATGGAAGCAGATGCTGCTATTATTATTGTTGTTGTGTTGTTACTATTATTGTAACTATTGTTGCTGTTATTATTATTTATCCTTTCCTTTTATGAAATTAATGCTTCTGTTGGAACATTTCCTTAGGAGGCAGAGACTGTTTTTAACTGATTTTCTGCCCAAGACTCTTCGGCTTTCTCCATGCCTCCCTGCTATATGGGCTGAAAGCCTTTAAAATTGCAAACTTAAGTCATCAAGTCCTTGAGCCTCACCCCCAGTAGAGAAGATTTTGAATTATTTTATCTGTCCTAAGCCTGATACCAGACCAGTGTTAGCACATACTCCGTGAGCCTCAACTTCCTTACTGCTTCCTGCTAGGTTAGCTGGTATGCATAACTGGGATTCTGCCTCTGTTTCCAGATTGCACTTCAGCTTCTCTGGTAGCTCCAGAGCTTGAATATCTGACTCTGTGATTACATTATCCTCAATCCTTGCTTTCAATCAGATGGGCCTTACAGAACAACAATGCTACCATTTTTCTACATATAGAGCTAACCATTATTTGGAAATTTCTGCTAGTGAGCATCCATATACCATGCAATCATATTCCACCAACTGCCTTGGAGATCTATGCCGGTTAGGCCTGAACTTGCTACACCACTATGGACACCATGACATTAACTGCTAGCTTGGTCCTTTAGAAGGTATTGCTAAACTGATGTAGTTCCACGGCCCTGACCATGTCCTCTCCTGGATTATTTTCCTCCCCCAGTGACCCCCTAAAATCTTAGTGGGTTTTGTAGCCCAGCTTATAAGGATTATAATAGTGTTCATCCCAACACTTAGGTACATCCCAAATATTTTGTAAATGAGAATGCTGGATCTATTGGACCCAAAACCATTCAGCTAAGTCTCTTCATTTGGTTATTTCTCTGCATTCCTTTGTTTATTCACTCATTCAGCAAATATTTATTGAGTACCTCTTGTGAGGACTCTACTAGTAACAGGAGATACAGTGGTGAATAAAACAAATCTATAACCTCAAGGAGCTTAACTTCTTAAGGATTGAGGCTCAACAAGAAAACTTTCTGCAAGATTCCTAGGCACTCTCCTGTTTTTTCTATCCTTGTAGAAAATTATTTCAAAGATCATATAGCACTAATCTACTGGCTTCCACAATGATTTCCTTACAAAAAGAGTGAATTTTGTGCTGCCAATAACGTTAGGAGTAAAACTGATGAACACCCTTATCCATCCACACACCCACAAACCCACACCCACACACTAAGTTATCAGTACTAAGGGAAAATGATTATTCTCACTTCGCCAAAAACTATGCTCCAAAGTGTCAAAGCATCTATAAATTTGGTTCTATTTAGGAATGGAAGAACTAATGACCAAGTTAATTGGGCTCATTGAGTCAGACATTTGACAACATCTGTAAGTTAGGAAAATAAAATGAGTGTGATGTCTGACCAACCTTCAGGTCAGCAGCTACACTCTCTAATCGAGCTCACAATCCATTCAGAATGTCCAATCCAATCCACAGTAACTATGATGACCAGACTAATCTTCTAGGAGTGAAAGACCCCATTACTTCCTCTTGTTTGCATGGTTCATTGTCAATACGTAGTTAATCATCAGGTTCCACCTCAGTGCTATAGGAATTTTTCTAATGATTTATTGTACGAATAACTAAGGAGAAAAAGTCTCCAATGACATAATAATAAGCATAATGTGCATTTTAATTGGAAGGCAATTTAGATGTTTATTTAGGCCATGTTCATATGCAAGTTCTTTCTAATGATGGAAAGCTGCTTTGGTGGAACTAATTATAATAAATTACTAACAGCAGTTGCAAACATTAGGTGTTCAGCCAAAGTGATCAATAGATTGAAAGCCAAGCTTAGATATAGTTGCAAATGCTCTATATGAACATGTTATGAAATTAAAAAGGGGGGCCCCTTTATCCTGTTCTACCAGAGAATGAGTTCTCCAAGCCAAGTGCATTAAGATCTTCTCAGCACTGGCAACATTGCCTTAAGGTAGAGATGTGTGAGGTCCCCGATCCCTGGGAATAGGATTCTGGCCTTTCCCATAATACACTTAATTCTCAGAAAAACTGGGATGCTAATTCAATGTTATCCCAAGTAAGCTTAACTTTTCTCAGAAATCAATTTTATTCTATCTTGGTACAAGAAGTGCCAGGCTTGATGAAAATCAGTTAGATGAAAATTTAATTTCACAAATTGTTTATTTATTCTCACATTCACTGTCAGTGAGAAAAGAAAACAGGGCAATTTCCATGTGACCGCAAATCAAATGCAACAGAAATGTACTTAGAACCATGCAGAGTCCATTTAAAAATGGGTTGGACAATCGGAGTCCTTTCTGTCCAAAACAATCTTGCTCAAGAGTGAAGCTATATTTCTGCTTCAGACCTCATCACAAAAGTACCTGGTTCTGTTCACTGTAAAATATTCTAGAGTCAGTAGGACATCCCAATCTTCACTTGGTATTTTGAAAGCATGGACCACAATAAAAACAGGCCATGCACAGAAATGCTAGTTCCCAGATTACCAGAGAATGCCCTGGGTATACAGATTTTAATTTATATTTTCTTATTTAAGAACTGCAAGAGGCAAAGAAAATAATTCAAACACTCTCCTATCCACTACTCAGTTTGTGAAATACAACATCACAGATACAAATGAAGCCACCCATGCCGTGCATCTCTTCCCATTTCTATTCCCTCCCTCCCTCCCTCCTCAGAAGTAAACACGATCATAAATTTCATGTTTGCTGTTTCCATGCATGTTTTGTACTATTCTTTATACATATATATCCATAAACAAAATATAATATTGTTTTGTTTTATGGTATCACACTGTATGTATTTTTCCATTAATTCTGTTCTTTTATTCACTCGAGATTGTAGTTTGAGAAATTCATCCATGTTGATGTGCATATCTCTAATTGAATCATTTGTACTTCTGTATTTATTCCATTGTGTTCATATACCACAAGTTTGTCCGTTTGCAATCTTTTTTCTGTAGATGCACATTCAGGTTGTTTCCACCTTTTTGCTATTACAAATGATGCTGCTGTGAACATGTTTCCTGACACTCATGTTCAGGAGTTTCTCTGGTGTATATAACTAGGCATGGAATTTCTGTACTGCAAGGTATATGCACATCTTCAGCTTTACCAAATAATGCCAAATTGTTTCTCACAGTAATTGTACCAATTTGCATGCCCACCAGCAGTGTAAGAGCATTTCCATTGCATACTTTTCAAAACTTCCTTTTTTCCTCAGAAAGTCATTCCTTTGTGACCTTAACATTACATGTTAGTTCAGTTCCTATTATACCAAAAAACATTTAAAACATGGTCCCAAGCCAGTTAGCTCGATTAGCTGGGGTCCACTTGGGGACCAAAATAAATCATTGCAAGCTCCTACTTATCAGTTCAACCAGTCTCGGGACAAAATGATGAGGCACATGATGTTCATCTTTGTTAAGTTCTAACCCTTCCTCTGCACTTGCAACTCCCAGTGATTTGATATCTCTCTTTGAGCACAGCCATGCCATTATCAGTCATTACTTCATGCTCTAGCCAGCTCCCATTCTCATAACAGCTTGCCTGTCAATTGCTGACTCATTTATTTATTCAGTCAGTCATCCATTCAATTTTTCTACAAATATGTACTGAGTGCTTAAAATTTTCCAGACACTGTATAACGGGGTTAAAATAGAAGGGAAGAGTCAGAGTGGACAACACTGGCACCTCTTCTGCCTTATGTTCCAGCCCTCTTCTCATTGCCAGAAAATCTGATCAATTAAATCAAAGTAAGAAACAAAAAAGAACAAGTATTAACCGAGCACCTACTATGGGTTAATGTGTCTATGGCTGAAAACAATGTGTTCACTCTTGCATATAACGTACATGAACAGTAACGTGGCCATAAGTAACCCAAAGAAAAGTGAGTAGAACGTAAGCTGTCATTTATTGAGAACTCATGTGTTTCAGGCACAAAGTTGTTATCTCATTTTAATTCTACAACAGTACTGTGACATAAAGAGTGTTATTATTTGCAAGTAGTGACAAGGAAACTGAACCTCAGAGAAAATCAGTGACTTGTCCAAGGTCTGATAGTAAGAGCCTGATCTAAGATTCAAATCTTGATCTTACCCCACTAGTCCCAGGCCTCTCATGGCTGATGGTAAGAATTTTAAATATCATGAACCAGACAAGGAAAACACAGTTTCCCATTCCAAGCCACTATATGCAGTCCGGACAGACAGGATGTAATTTGCTGATGTGATTTTTGCCAAGAAAACATCAGAAGAATCTTTAATCACTGTGAGTGAGCTGAGGTTCCATTGTTCATTATAAATGGTGCCTCTCCCAGGACAAGGTCACAGTGCACAAGTCTTGATTCACTGCCCAGTGTGGTTTCGTGTTATGAGAGCTAAGGACTGCATCTCTGGCTTCAGAATCCTTCCACAAAAATTCCTCTAACATCCCTTAATGATGGGTAGCGCCAAGGTAGAACTGGCTGTGAGGACATAGGCAGTCTCTGAACTCTCTTTTCAATGCATAGGATTTCTCTGGATTTGGCAAATACAAGGAAAACTGAGTGAAAGAAAAAATGACATTATGGAGTCAATCCCAGAGGCTCAAAGAATGGCAGCTGCAGCAGTCTTTTTGCCACTGGGAGGAACCTGGAGATCAGATCTTAGTTAACATATCACCTTTTTAGGGAATTCTCCCCTCACCACCCAAGCCCTGGCATAATCTTGTGTGCTTCCACGGAACCCCGTGCTTCCCCTATCATAACACTGAACTCACTGTATTGTAATTGTTTGGTTACTTGCCTGTCTCTTCCATCAAGACCATGAGCTCCATGAAAGAAGGACCATACTTGTCATTTCACTCTTATATTTGCAGGGCCTAACACAGTGGCTGGTACAAAATAGGAACTCAGTGAGTGTTTGTTGAATAAATTAACGAATGTACAAATGAAATTAGGGCTGAAAAATTCATCTCTCTTTCCTGTTAGAGGAAGAGACCCAGAAGTGGTCTGACTGAAGCATTATAAGAAGCTAGAAAGCAGGATCCCATTGACCCACAAAATATCCATAACACTTAATTAGCACTTGCTATGTGAGGGCACTGTTCTAAGTGATTTTATATTATTGACTCATTTAATCCTTACAACGATCCTGTGAGAGAGGTGTTATTACAATTGCCATTTAACAGATGAAGAAAACCGAGGCATAGAGAGATTCAATGACTAACCCAAAGTCATTCAGCTAGGGAGTGTTGGAGCTTGGATTTGTACCCAAACAGTGTGAATCTAATATCTGTGTTCATAATTACCTGGGTAAACCATAAAAGTACAAAGGTCTTTCTTGATTTTTCTCCCAAGATAAAATGCAGATAACTCAAGAGTCACCATATTTTCCTATGTCTAGGCCCTATAATGCTTATTAGACTAGACCGGTGTGCTCCTTGAGAAACATAATCCTATCCCATGGATCTGTACTCTTGGGCCTAATACATTTTGGTTCTTCTGGAAAATTGTCACTCTCAGTTCTGTAGAAGAAGACCTGTAGTTCAGTCAGACTGTCATTGTACCTTGGGTAAATTATCCTTGCTTAGGCTCTGGCATTAGACAGAACTGGACTTGAATACCAGCACTAATATTTACTAATGAAGAGATCTGAAACAAAACGCCTAAACTCTCTAAATCCCAGTTTCTTATCTGTAAAGAAATACTAATACTGTCTATGTCAAAGAATTCTCTGATCACCAAATGTGATAAACTATGTAAAGTGCTTAGTGCAGTGCCTGGCACAGAGGGAATGTTCAACAAATGTTAGTAAGTGTTATCTGTGTGATCCGTTTTCTTCCACTGAAAAACAAGGATCCTACTACATATCTCCTGGGATTGTTGTGAGGACTACAGGAGATAGGGAAAGTATCCCTAGCAACAGGATATCTTATGCTATTGCCTCCCTCTTTATCCCATTTTCTCTTCCTTCACTAGGAATCCAGCTGTAGACTTCCCACTATACTAAAACTAATTTTTAAAAGGTAACCTATAACTTCCAAAATGTCAATTCTAATGTTCTTTTCTCCAAGTTTCATTCTATTTTCCCCGTCTGCTACATTTTTTTTCATTATTGATGGTTCCTCTGTCTTAAATTTCTCCTCTCTTGGTCACTCTAAAATTGCATTCTGTTTTTGCTGCCACTACTGCTGCCTAGAGAGCTATCTCTTATACTAGAAGCTTCTCTCTGCCAACCCCTTCAACAGATACTTGCCAAGGTGCTAGCCCTGGCACGCTCCACTTCCCACTGAGACCACTCTTGCTGGGCAATCACACCTACTACTGAAGCTACAAGAGCTTGCTCTGTGTAGACGAGCCCAAAATTTATCACTCTGACCTTAACCTCAACTGAGCTTGAGTCCTGAATCTCTATTTCTTGCTGGATGCCAAGCTTGGCAATCTCTCCTTTCCTCCTCCTTAAACCAATACCTCCACCTATGTTTCTTGTTTTCAATTAATGGTCTCACCACCCTCCCAAACCACCAGAGCTGGAAACCCTGGTAATCCCTTTGAGTTGTAGCCCTTATTATTTCTTGTCCTAACTAGAACCGTAATTAGCAAATAAGGCTCACTGACTTCTGCCTCAACCTGCTCTACCCCATCCTTCAGCTGGCCCTAGTTTCATAGACCTAATAAAGCCACTCCCAGGTCTAGAAGTATGCATAGACTCAACAGTGATAAATTTAAAATTTCAAACACCTTCACCTAGCAACCTTGCCTTCAAAGTCCTTTCCCGATTCAATCACCTTCTAAACTTAACAATATTATTCCCCTTGGCACTTCCCAAAGCTGACCTAACCTTTACCACAGAATTTTATATGTTTAAGTTATTCTCTCTGCTTAGACTGTCCTGCCCAAGGCCTCCTCCCTTCGAAGACATCCATGTTTCAAACGCTCACTCATCTTTTAAGCTTCTCTAAAATCCCACCTCAACCACGTAGCCATATTTAAAAGCCTCAGTGGAAATTTCTTTCCCTTATAATCCAATAGCACCTAATTTTTCACCTCTGTTATGGAAATTTCCATAGTCCATCTTATGTTATAATCATTTAGATCTAGATCTTTCTCATGGACTGGATTATAAGCTATTTGAGGACAAGGAAGATCCTATATGTTTTTATCTATAAACTGCCCACAGATCAAACATAGGGCTTTCCATGTGGTAGGAACTCAGAAAGAGTTGTGTGTGTATGTGTGTGTGCAGGTTTTAGTGGAACTGAGCCTTATGTACTCTGAACCTTCACAGTCTCTGCAGTTCTTTTAATCAAAGGAACCCATGGAGCCCCATGTGCTTCCTGGGTGGGTGGACTTTAGAAGGCTATTTGAGCTCCAGAACCCAACCCAGTGAATGGCCTGTGTAGGGGACTGAACTCATAAACCTCTAGGCTCAGTATCAGCAGCCTGCAACAAGCGAGTAAATCAGCCACATAATTTGACAATTTGGAGATGCCATTAACTGAGAATATCTGAGGATTACACAGGCCTAGCTCACTGTGGCCTTAGAGAAATGTCTTAACAATGTTTGTATATAAAGCACAATGAGCAGTCTGTCATCACGGGCTTACCATCATTAAATCAGCTTCAAATTTAAAGTGACACCAATATAGTAAGCATTAATAATCCCCAAAAGATGATATTTCTATTTTTACTTTTTTGACAAATCTCCCTATTATTTTTCATAGTGGCTGCACCATTTTCTCATTCCCACCAGCAGTGTATAAGTGTTCCCTTGTTTCCACATCCTCTCCAACATTTGTTACTGGGTATTTATCCAAAGAATGCGAAATCAGCAATTCAAGGAGATTTATGCACCCCTATGTTCACTGCAGCATTATTCAAGCATTATTCAATAGCCAAGATGTGGAAGCAACCCAAGTGCCTATCAATGATGAATGGATAAAGAAGATGTGGTATACATATACAATGGAATACTACTCAGCCATAGAAAAGACAAAATCTTCCCATTTGCAACAACATGGATGGACCTTGCGGATATTATGTTAAGCAAAATAAGCCAGACAAAGACAAACACCGTATGATTTCACTCACATGTGTAAGATAAACAAATACATGGATAAAGAGAACAGATTAGTGGTTACCAGAGGGGAAGGGGTTGGGGGGTGATAAGGGTGAAGGGGTACATATGTATGGTGACTGATAAAAATTAGACCATTGGTGGTGAACACGATGCAGTCTGTACAGAAACTGATATATGATAATGTACACCTGAAGTTACACGATGTTATAAACCAGTATGAACATGACCTCAATAAAATAATTGAAAATATAATTCCCAGCATAATAATAGCAACAACAGCAGGTAGTTTTTGAAAACTGTTACCCATATTTCAATAACACATCCTGAATGTTGCATTTAAGCAGTCTCCTGAGCAGGGATGGAGATGGAAATATTTCTGTAATAATAGTTTAGAGCGCTAGCTTGAAGTTGGTTGTGTGTGTCTTTTCTTCTTTGAGTCTCTGGTTAACATCACTTATGAAATTTCACTTTTCAAAGGTACAGGCATGAGCTGATCTCACTTGATAATGCTATAGTCATAGAATGGCTACAGTCAAGCAGCTTCTAAAAATCATAGAGCCCCAGAAATGCCAATGGCTCCAAAATACCAAACCAGAACGTACAGAAATCCCTTTCCTGTTAAAAAGGTCTGCTCTGTACCAATGGACCATTTAGGAATGGACAATTTGGAAAAAATACTGAGGTTTCAGTGGATAAAAGCAAGCAACACATTTGGAGTCCGCCAGAGCTGGTTTTGAACTCTTGGATTGGCCACTTCTCTTTAGTAAGTCACTTAACAACCCTTCTCCTAAGCTTCTTGTAAGATGGAACTAGAACACCCACCTCATCTTGTTGAGAGAGTTATGAGACATAATATGTATACAGCACCTGACACTCAGGAAGCACTCACTACACAGTGTTAGTATTCTCATTTTGAGTTGGTATATGGTATAAATCAGTCCAGGTTGTGATCTCCACTTGAGTCAGTTCATATATTCATGGTTTTATTCAACAAACTTTTTCTCCCTGAACCAGACCCTGGGGAGCCAGTCCTAAGAGTCCCTGCCACCTTGGAGCTCACAGTGTAGAGGGCATCAGTGAGAGACATCTACTGCATAGTGTGATAAATGCTATGACAGAGCATGCATAGTACAGCAGAGCTTAGAGAATGTTTCTTGGAGGAGGCAGGGCCTAAGTTTAGAGTAGCTATTTCCAGGATGTGAAAAAGGAGAAAAGAGACTTTTGCCAGGAAGACAGCATGAGCAAAGACTAACTGATTTTCCTGTTTTAACAGACTGGACTCCCAATTCCACTCAGTGTCTCATGAGTCCCTTAGACAGAGAGAATAGCTGGATCAGGTAAAACCCATCCTGTCCCTGGGAGAATAATACAGACCACTCACCCTTCTGATAGAATGGGGAAGTTGTAGCATTATCTTTATGTAAATAGGATAGAAAATTATCTACATAGGGTTCTCAAAGACCTTCAAGATACCATTAAACATAGCACTTAATGGAAACGAAAGACAAAGCCATTTTAGCTAAACTTAGGAAATTGAAGACATTTTCAACTTATTAAAGACTAGCTCTAAGAGATTTTAAGAGGCATAGAGATTTGGGCTGCCTAGGAAAACTACTCTCTGAATGTGAATCAGAAGGATGATCTTTGTCAGCTATTGTCTAGATCAGAGCACTTGTTCAACCTGTGTGCAAGGGTTACAGGTGTGCTGAGATATTGACCACCTACAACACTTAGCAGACCAGGGGGAGCCTGGGGCAGCCAGAGGCCTGGGATGGTCAACTCTGGCTATGAGAAGCTTTTTCTTTTTAGTTTATGTGAAAATAATATTATTCTGTGTGCCATAACAAGAAAATAATTGAGAAACATTGCTATGGAGTTCCTTCTCTAAAGGAACTTTTTAAAAGAAATGCCAGCCTAAATTATTTTGGGGATAAAAAGTTAAAAGCATCATCACCATCATCATCATCAGTGTCATTGTCATCATCATCAACATCACCAGTAGTATTTCTATTACTAAAGCAAAAGAATTCCCTACTCTGAAAGAGTCACTTGGCTTCTCCCAAATATCTTGCTCCGCTCCTGGTGTAGAGTGACGACCATGATGAATGTCATAGGATTATGATTTATAATGTAGAGAATACAATCAATCTCAACCAGAATCCATTGTGACTGCAGCTAATTCTTGACACTATCACCCATAAAATGAGCATGTGTTCAGACTGGGTATTCATCTGTCACCATATGAAACAGCCCAAAATAAAGCTGTGCATGTATGTGGAGGCATCATGGAGAAGTGATCTCTCTTTACACAAGAACAAATAAATATTCCATCTGGAAAGAGAATAATGTAAACAGAGGCAAGAAATCATAAATCCCACTTTTCACTGCCCCTTTTTCTCTACTTAAAACAAAACAAAAACTAACCCACCGACCTTTCTACATATCATGGTTTGGGCTTTTTTCCCCCAAAAGCTTGTTTAAAGGTCTATTAGGGGAATATTTCAGCCTGGTCAGGTTACTCTAGATTTGCAGCTCTGCTGTCAGTCCAGGGCAGACTCCCAGTAGAAGCCTCCTAATTGGCTGTCAGTGAGTCACTTTTATGCACAGCCTTTTCTTTAAAATCTTTTCCACTCCAGTAACACAGCCTTTCTACAACAACACCAAAACACACTGGAAGTGTAGGTGTGGGAGTGGGAGTAAGGAGGGTTAGAAACCACACTGAGCTGGTGCTTCGACAGTTGTGAATATTCTCATAATGTTTTCACTGTGAATGTGCTTCAGTCATGTTAAGACAGTCAAAACTTTTTGACAAGTTTCTATTTGGCTCTGGTCTCGGCTACTGTGTTCATGACCTGATTAGCTAGTGCCTGGAAGGGATTGACGTGAGTAGCAAATCCACTGAGACAGCTCTTTGTAAAGGGAATTTATGGCTGTGTAATACAGTGATTAACCCTAAGCACCCACAAGCTGTTACCCAGGGCACAACTTCTTCAGATCCAAGGAAAGCAGAAGAATGCAATTAAACATTTTCTACATGTAAACGTGCCCACCCCCCAAACACATTTGCTTGCCTTTGAATATGACTTTATTGTTGCCAATTGGAATTTGAAGCTGAATTCAAATCTTGGCTCTGCCATATAATAGCTGTGTGGCTATTTGTTTGAATTAGGATTTGTTACCATTACTAGCACAAGACATACAATACAGAGAAGACACTTTAGGCCCAAATTGTCTGCCGCATGCAGTATGCCAAAATTATATCCCAAATCTTAGAAGCTCTCTCTTCCAACTAGCTGGTGCTAGTTTTCCCAGCGGGATGCAATCTCCCACCACATCTGTCATCCATAGGAAGTTACCTTTAGAACTTAATATTCTTTTTGGCTGTTCTTGGGCATTGATCTCTGAATATGAGATATCTGAGCAGAATTCCTTTAACACTATCTTTGCACATGCAGCACTTAGCCTTCTTAAAGGTCTTCCCTCTGCTGCTACTGACTAACTGACCCTCTGGCACATAAGTGCCAACAAATGCCCTTGCTGTTGAAATATCTTAGACTTTCAAATCATATTGCCTGGAGAGATGGAGTGCTGAGAAAGGAAATAGGGTATCACAAAAAACTAAATTGAGTTTATATTTTCTCATTATTAGGATTATTATCTGCAAGGTTGAGATGCTACTAAACCCTGGAACTGGGTTGATCCTCTCTTCTGTCTCCTGTTCCTTCTTTTGTTCATCAGACTACTTACTTTACTGTATTGTTATTAATCTCTGAGATCCTTTGGGTCAGGAACTGTCTCGAACTTTATCATAAACCCAGCAACTTACGTAAACTCTGGTACATGATAGGTACTCAGCTAATATTTGTTAAGTGAGAGAATAAATGAGTAAAAGAATGAATGTTGGCGAAACAATTTATGTTTTCAGCAAGAGCTTCATAGCTTCATCCTCCACTCCCCAATTCTTCCTTCAAATTTACAGAATCAAATATGAGGAAATAAGCCTTTCTCTTCCTCCCTGAGAAAAATAAATTATGACAAGGCCTAATATGCCAACTTATTGGTGCTTATTGACCCCCAGCTAAATACACAATCCGTTATTTAACACCAGGAAAAAGAGGAGAGAAATAACTGAAACCCATACACTTGGCACTCTGTAGGGCATGCCACTTTACCGTTTTGGCCTCCCCTCTCACTGTTCCTCAGCCTGAAAATATATTGCAAATGTACCATTCTTCTCTAGGTCTAGTTGGCAATACCAACCCAACTGAGAATGATTCTCACCAGATACTGAGCCTTCAAATCTACAGTTGAATGGCAATACCTTGGATGTGACAGCAGAGGTCCAAAGGAAGGCTATCTCCACAGGAATGTTGAGAACTTTAAATTAGTGTATACATGGCACCCAGCACAGTGCTTGGCATGTGGTAAGTGCTCCATATATGTGAGCTAGCTAGCTAATTTCCTGCTCCTCTCAGTGAGAGGGCATCAAGTGGTCTTCTTAACCCTTCAACCCACTCTTCAAAGAAAGATCCAAAACAGAGTCACATGCCACAGTTCTTTCTACATAATTCTTTATTTTTTGTTGTCTCAATCCAGAAAAGGGTACAAATCAGAACTGTATAAAATGTCAATTCATTCACTTCTGTCCAGCCCCTCCTCATTGCCCCTCCTCTTTTAACCAATGTTTCATTTTTGTTTGTAGAGGTCATTGCCCTTCCTACCAGAGACTTTGCAGTTTTTGACAATCTATTATAGCTTTACCTCTCTTAAAAGAGCTAGAATTCCATTTTTCTTAAGAACGTTTAAAATCATATTGAAACAAAACAGTTTATTTTAACGAAGCTCTATGCAGTAATTGTTTCCTTGCATACCATGTGCTTGTTCCTGCTACCCATACCCACTCCACCTGAATTCATATTGAAGCGGCCACCGGCCAACACCAGTTCTCACTTATTTTCCATACTCTTGGCCTCTTCTGGTGCTTGCTATGCAACTCCCAAAACTTAGTCTTTGATTCCAATTTCATAGTTTCTTGGAGATGTCCGGAGTTTCCTCAGATTAGGTGCTTACTTTTCTTCTACCTCTTTTGAATTTCCACTAACATATTGCCTTAAGATAGTTCTTGGCACTGAACAGGGGCTTATTATACCCTGTTGAATGAACACATGATCTTTAGGTGGAGAATGATCCCTGGAATGAGTGGCACTCAGGTAAGGATTGCTCAATTCTCCTTGTAGCGTATCCCCCATTGCAGCTGCGTCTGTCACATGTGGTAGCTTCAAGCCCAAGGAAACACCCTCAGAGCAGTTCTACCAGGCCTAGGCAGAGCTGGGAAGAGATGGTTCTCTTAGGTGATTTTCTTTCCAATGTGGAAGTTCAGCAAGAAAGCGAAGGTAACAGACGCTCTGTCCCTCTGGGATTTCTTGTTCTCCCACCTGCAAGAGACAGACTTTCAACAGCTAAATGCTCTCTAATATAGCGAGCACCTGGCAACATAAAAACAGAGAAATTTTCTGCCTTAATGGGAAAAAAAGGCATCTTTATTTAGCCTGGAAAAACATCTTAGTGGCCAATGAAATACATTTGGACCGTGAGGGGAAACAAGTACATCTAACTAAACAGAGGAAGAAATAAAGCACAATTTAGAGATTAGAAAGCACCATTCAGAATTAGGCCAGTGCTGGATACCATTTCATGTTCAAACTAAGGGGAGGGGACTATTTAATAAGGGCATCTGTTTTTCCCTGTGTGATGCTCCTATACACCATCAGAACTTTCTAAATAATGAAGAATGCCACAATTGAGTGCCTTCTATCTGACAAACACTGTTGTAAAAGTTTCTGGCAAATTCTGATGATGTAGCTATCCAAAGATAAAACTGCTGCAGTAAGGGAAAGAGGCTCAAAGAAGTTTTGAAAACTGCTTAGTGACGAAGGGGTAGAAAGCAAAAACCAACACACATTATCTCATTTAATATTCACAATAACTCTATGAGACTGGTACTATTATTGCATCCATTTTAGAGATGAGTAAACAGAAGTTAAGAAAATAAAGGATGACTAGAATTATAAGACAATTTTATGTTGTTTAATTTTACCCATTCATTTTTTTATTTTTTAAATTGAGATTCATAATAGTTTACATCATTTTGAAATTTCGGTTGTACATTATTTCTTGTCTGTCACCACATAAGTGCTGCCCTTCACCCCCTGTGCCCACCCACCTTCCTCTGGTAACCACTGAATTATTTTGTTTGTCCATGTGTCTCTTCATACTCCACATATAAGTAAAATCATGTGATGTTTGTCTTTCTCAGTTTGGCTTATTTCACTCAACATAATACCCTCCAGGTCCATCCAGGTTGTTGCAAATGGGATGATTTTGTCTTTTTTTATGGCTGAGTAGTATTCCATTGTATATGTATATCACATCTTTCTTTATCCAGTCACTGGTCGATGGGCACTGGATTGTTTCCATGTCTCGGCTATTGTGAATAGTGCTGCAACGAACATAGGGGTATATATGTTACTTTGGATTGTTGATTTCAAGTTGTTTGGGTAGATACCCAGTAGTGGGATAGCTGGGTCATATGGTATTTCTAATTTTAGTTTTTTGAGGAATTTCCATACTGTTTTCCATAGTGGTTGCACCAGTTTGCATTCCCACCAGCAGCGCATGAGTGTTCCCTTTTCTCCACATCCTCTCCAACATTTGTTGTCTTTGGTCTTGGTAATTACAGCCATTCTGACTGGTGTAAGGTAATATCTCATTGTAGTTTTGATTTGCATTCTCCTAATGATTAGTGATGTTGAGCATCTTTTCATGTGCCTGTTGGCGATCTGTATATCTTCCTTTGAAAAATGTCTGTTCACATCCTCTGCCAATTTTTTTATTGAGTTGTTTTGTTTTTGTTGTTGTTGTTGAGTTGTGTGAGTTCTTTATATACTTTGGATATCAACCCATTGTCTGATAAATGATTTGGAAATATTTTCTCCCCGTTGGTGGGTTGTCTTTCCATTTTGTTGATGTTTTCCTTTGCTTGGTAGAAGCTTTTTAGTCTGATGTAGACCCACTTGTTAACTTTTTATTTTGTTTCCCACACTCGAGTAGACACAGTATTTGAAATGATGTGGCTAAAACCAATGTCAAAGAGTGTACTGCCTATATTTTCTTCTAGAATTTTTATAGTTTCAATTCTTACATTCAAATCTTTGATCTATTTGGAGTTAATTTTTGTGTATGGTGCAAGATAATGGTCTACTTTCATTCTTTTGCATGTAGCTGTTGAGTTCTCCCGGTACCATTTATTGAAGAGAATTTCCTTTCTCCATTGTATGTTCTTGGCTCCTTTGTCAAAGATTAACTGTCCGTAGATGTGTGGTTTTATTTCTGGGCTTTCAATTCTGATCCATTGGTCTGTTTGTCTGTTTTCATGCCAGTACCATTCTGTTTTGATTACTATAGCTTTGCAGTATGTTTTGAAGTCAGGGATTGTGATGCCTCCAGCTTTGTTCTTTTTTTCTCAGGATTGCTTTGGCTATTCGGGGTCTTTTGTTGTTCCATAAAAATTTTTGGATTCTTTATTCTATTTCTGTGAAGAATGTCATTGGGATTCTGATTAGGATTGCATTGAATCTGTAGATTGCTTTAGGCAATATGGACATTTTGACTTGTTTATTCTTCTGACCCATGAACATGGAATATCTTTTCATTTCTTTAGATCTTCCTCAATTTCTTTCACTAATGACTTATAGTTTTCAGTGTACAGGTCTTTCACCTCTTTGGTTAAGTTTATTCCTTGGTATTTTATTCTTTTTGCTGCAATTGTAAATGGGGTTGCATTGTTGATTTCTTTTTCTGCGAGTTCATTGTTAGTGTATAGGAATGCAACTGATGTTTTAAATTGATTTTGTACCCTGCAACTTTGCTGTAGTTGTTGATTATTTCTAGTAGTTTTCTGGTAGATTCTTTAGGGTTTTCTACATACAGAATCATATCATCTGCAAATAGTGAAAGTTTCACTTCTTTCTTGCCAATTTGGATTCCTTTTATTTCTTTTTCTTGTCTAATTGCTCTGGCCAAAACCTCCAGTACCATGTTGAATATGAATCATGAGAGTGGGCACCCTTGTCTTATTCCTGTTCTCAGAGGGACGGCTTTCAGTTTTTTGCCATTAAGTATGATGTTGGGTGTGGGTTTGTCATATATGGCCTTGATTACATTGAGGTACTTTCCTTCAATACCCATTTGATTGAGAGTTTTTATCATAAATGGCTGTTGGATCTTGTCAAATGCTTTCTCTGCATCTATTGAGACAATCATGTGGTTTTTATTACTCATTTTGTTAATGTGGTGTATCACATTGATTGATTTGCAGATGTTGAACCATCCCTGAATCCCTGGAATGAATCCCACTTGAACGTGGTGTACAATTCTTTTAATGTATTGCAGTATTCGGTTTGCCAATGTTCTGTTGAGGATTTTTGCATCTAAGTTCATCAATGATATTGGCCTGTAGTTTTCCTCCTTTGTGTTGTCCTTGTCTCACTTTGGTATCAGGGTAATGTTCACCTCATATAATGTGTTAGGAAGTTTTCTATCTTCTTCAATTTTTTGGAATAGTTTGAGAAGAATAGGTACTAAGTCTCTTTGAATGTTTTGTAGAATTCCCCAAAGAAGCCATCTGGTCCTGGACTTTTGTTTTGGGGAGGTTTTGGATTACTATTTCAATCTCTGTACTTGTGATTGGTCTATTCAGATTCTCTGTTTCTTCTTGATTCAGTTTTGGGAGGTTGTATGAATCTAGGAATTCATCTATTTCTTCTCGGTTATGAAAGTTGTGGGCATATAGTTTTTCACAGTATTCTTTTATAATCCTTTGTATTTCTGTAGTATCTGTTGTAATTTCTCCTCTTTCATTTCTAATTTTATTTATTTGAGACGTCTCTCTTTTTTTCTTAGTGAGTCTTGCTAAGGGTTTGTCAATTTTGTTTATCTTCTCAAAGAAATAGCTCTTAGTTTCATTGATCCTTTTTACTGTTTTTTTTTTTAGTGTCTATTTCATTTATTTCTGCTCTGATTTTTATTGTTTCCCTCCTTCTGCTGATTTTGGGCTTTGTCTGTTCTTCTTTTTCTAGCTCTGTTAGGTGAATTTTAAGATTACTTATTTGAGATTTTTCTTGCTTGTTGACTTGGGCCTGTATTGCTATGAATTTCCCTCTTATGACTGCTTTTGCTGTATCCCATAAGACTTGGTATATTGTGTTTTCATTTTCATTTGTCTCCAGGTATTTTTTAATTTCCTCTTTTATTTTTTCAATGATCCAATGGTTGTTCAATAGCATGTTGTTTAGTCTCCACATATTTCTTACTTTCTCAGTTTTATTCTTGTGGTTGATTTCTAGCTTCATAGCACTGTAGTCAGAAAAGATGGTTGGGATGATTTCAATCTTATTAAATTTATTGAGGTTTGCCTTATTACCCAACATATGGTCTATCTTTGAGAAGGTTCCATAGGCACTTGAGAAGAATGTATATTCTGCTGTTTTGGGATGGAATGCTCTATATATGTCTATTAAGTCCATCTGGTCAAGTGTTTCATTTACACCTGCTATTTCCTTGTTGACGTTTTGTCTAGATGATCTGCCCATTGAAGTAAGTGGGGTGTTGAGGTCCCCTACTATTATTGTGTTGCTGTTAATTTCTCCCTGTAGGTCTGTTAATAATTGCTTTACATACTTTGATGCCCCTGTGTTAGGTGCACACATATTAATGTGTTATGTCCTCTTGATGGAATGTCCCTTTTATCATTAAATACTGCCCCTCTTTGTCTCTCATTATCTTTTTTAACTTGAAATCTTCTTTGTCTGAGAAAAGTATGGCAACACCTGCTTTCTTTTGTTGGCCATTAGCTTGGAGCATTGTCTTCCATCCCTTCACTCTAAGTCTGTTTGTCTTTGTAGCTGAGGTGCTTTTCCTGGAGGCAACATAATGTTGGGTCTTGTTTTTTAATCCATCCAGTTACTCTGTGTCTTTTGATTGGAGAGTTCAGTCCATTTACATTTAGAGAGATTATTGTTATATGAGGACTTAATGCTGCCATTTTATCTCTTGTTTTCTGGTTGTTCTATGTTTCCACTATTTCTCTTCCTTTGTATTTCTGACTGCCATTTCATTTTGTTGGTTTTCTGAGATGGATTTCTCAGTTCTCTATCTTTTTGTGAATTGTGGCTCTGCTCTGAGTTTTTGTTTAGTGGTTACTGTAAGGATTGTATGAAAGATATTGGAGACGAGATAGTCCATTTTCTTATAGCTTCTTATCCCCATTAACCTAAGCAGGCTCCTTCCTTTTCTTCTCCCCTTCTGAGTCGTTGCTGTTACATATTGTTCTATTTTTAATTTTGTGAGTTTGTGGTTAAGTTGACGTGTTTGTCATTACTTGTGATGCTTTCTTTCCCTTTCTCTTTTAAGTTGTAATTGAGCCTTTGCCTCCCTGTTCTAGTAGAGAGCTGCAGATTTCTTATCATGTCTGTCTATCTCCTTGCTCAGAGCTTTGTAGACCTTTGCCTCTTTGTTGCCATTGTGAGGGCATCTTCTACTATTTCTTGTAGGAGAGGTCTAGTGGTGATGAACTCCCTCAGCTTTTGTTTATCTGGGAAAGCTTTCATTTCTCCATTGTATCTGAAGGAAAGTTTTGCTGGATAGAGTATTCTTGGCTGAAAGTTTTTGTCTTTCAGTATTTTGAATATATCATTCCATTCTCTCCTAGCCTGTAGGGTTTCTGCTGAGAAATCTGCTGAAAGCCTGATAGAGTTTCCTTTGTAGGTTCTTTTCTTCTGCCTTGCTGCTCCTAATATTCTTTCTTTATCCCAAACTTTTGCCATTTTTATTATTTTATGCCTTGGAGAGGGCCTTTTCCTGTTGATAAAGTTGGGCATTTGATTAAGTTCATTTATCTGTAAATCAGAAACCATCCGCATGTTTGGGAATGTCTCAGCAATTATTTCTTTGAACAAGCTCTCTGCTCCTTTCTCCCTCTCTTCTCCTTCTGGAATACCTATAATCCTTATGTTACATTTCCTAATAGAGTCTATTTCTCAAAGAATTCCTTCATTGTTTTAAATCTTAGTTCTGTCTCCTCCTCCACCTGTAGAATTTCTACATTTTTATCCTCAAGAAGACTAATGCTTTCCTCCATAAGGTCAATTCTATTTCTTAATGATTCAATATTATTATCTTTTTCATTAATTTTGTTTTTCATAACCAAAATTTCTTCTTGATTTTTTTATATTTTCAATCTCTTTGGTGAAGAGAATCATTTTATTGCTAAGCTCCTTGAATTGTTTTTCTGTGTTTTCTTGTAAGTCATTGAATTTTCTTATGATGGCTATTTTGAATTCTCTGTCAATTAGGCTGTATATTTCTGTGTCTTCACTGCTGGTTTCTGGAGAACTGTCATTTTGCTTCTGGTCTGAATTGTTGCTGCAGTTTCTCATGGTCTTTGATGAACTAATCTTTTGTAGGGGCATTTGTGGTATTCTTAGATGCAGATTCCCCCTGTTACCGCTAGGGGGGAGCAGGAGCAGTGTTTCTGGCCCCAGCCCATATGCTGGAACCTGTGGGGGTAGCATGGGTGCTTGCTCCAACCTGGGATGCGTTCAGCCGCTTGTGTGGACTGTCCTTGCTGGGCAAGGCTTCCTTGCCAAGCTCAGGCCACTCTTTGGCACCTCAGGGGTGCTCTGAGCTCCCTCTCCCTGCCAGAAAGTGATCACCAGTGGGTTCAAAGCTACCATGCCTATTCCCACAGCTGCCCAGGACACGTTCCCTCTTTGGGAGTGCAGCTGCTGTGAACCCTTGCGCATGCCTAGGAAGTGTTTGCCTCAGTGCGGAAATCTGCTGAGGTCCCTGTTTATGATCCACAGTCCATGGGGCCTCTGTGCTTGGTGGGCAGGGCTTCCTTGCTGGGACATGAGCTATGGCTGCAACTTGATGGCCCTGGGGTACAGTGGGCTCCCCCTCTCTGCCAGGAAAGTACTTGCATGTGGTTTCAAAACTGCCACACCTCTTCCCGCAGCCACCAGGACCTGTTCCCTCTTTGGGAGCACAGCTGCACTGTGAGCATTCACATGCGCCTGGGAAGTGTTTGCCCCAGCACAGAAATCTGCTGAGGTTCCTGTTTATTATCCACAGTCCAAGATGCCGCTGAGCTTTGCAGGTGGGGCTTCCCTGCTGGGACCCAGGCTACAGCTGCTCCATGACGGCATGGGGGTACAGTGGGCTCCCTCTCTCTACCAGGAGAGCAACCACAAGCATGGGCTAAGAGTTACTGCCTCCTCCTCTTACAGTCGCCCCTCTGTGTGTTCCCACTTTCCAGGCTCTTGCACCAGGTTGGAAAGCGTTTGTGTGTGTGCACAGGACTACCAGGTGAAGCAGGGTGTGCTCACCTAGCTCCACCACTTCCTGGGGGCCAGTCCCTCCACCCTCAGATGTATAGCTGGGTGTGTCTCTCAAGCATCCTGTTGTGTTGTGTAGGCTTCCTCTGTTAGTCAGTGAGAGTCCATTTAGTTGTAGTTCAAAAGAGGGAGAGATAAAGGGAACAGCTCACTCCACCATGTTGCTGATGTTCCCCATTATTTTATAAATGCGAAAAGTAAGGATCAGAAAAGGAAAGTATTTTTATTAAAGTCACCTCGCTTCTAAGTAGCAAGATGAAGATCTGAACTCTTCTTACTCTTAATCTAATGCTCTACCCACTGTTTCAATTTCCTTTCCTCTCCAGCCCAAATCCAATCCCTCCATCTCACATATGTTCCTTTACTCTTTATCTCCAATTTGTCCCGTAGAATGTGATTTTATATTTGCATCTTGTATTCATCCATTTATTCAAATACTATTTATCGAGTGTCAAGACTGTGCTAGGCACTGGGACCCAGAATAGAGAATAAAATGGACAAGATAAAATTCTAGTTCTATTGGCATTTAAAGTCTGTTCAGCAACACAGACATTAAAGAAGTAGTCAACAAATAGTTAACTACCAAACATGAAGGCAATTAGGAGTACTACAGAGTATTTAAGTGTATAACAAGTGGAATAATCTGGTTTGACTAGGACATGTTCAGGAAAGGTCTTTCAGAGGAAATGACTATTAAGCAGAGATCACAAATATAAGTAGAACTTGGTCAACCAGAGTCCAGTATCACCACTTTTGGGCCTAATATGTTTGGTGGTTTTATTTATTCAATAAAATTTAGTGTTTATTGACTTAAATATTTTTATATGGCTGAAGTCATTTCACTTTCAACCATCTAGTATAGAGTCATGAGCAATAAGATGCCTCAGAAAAGTATTCTGATGGTAATTACGAAAAAAGAGTCAAAGTCAATCTCAAAAAGCATAGGTGATCATCTCAAACATTGATTGTTAGCTTCGCCTAAATATTTTCTCTACCAAAAAGTTTACAAACTGCCTTTAAATTAAGGACATGACATGAACAAAGGCACTAAAATGCTCCATCACAAATCCCAACTGAAATGATCAAACAAGTTTGCCTAATGGGATTATCAACAATCTCAGTTCCCTTACCATTTATTTCTGCCAATTGTATCATAGCAATAATTTAAACTTATAGTGGTTAGCCATTCAGGCTAAGGTAGGAGAAGATCACTATAACAGCACACAGCTAAATAAAGAATGCAAGAAGAATCTACCCACAGATTTGAGTGGCATATAGCAAGTTGAGATAAATCCTCCTATTCAAAAATCAATTAAATAAACCTGAAACCAACATGAGGTCGACGAAATTATGCTGTGGCATTAAAAGGAAGAGGGGAAAAAGGGAAGCAAGTGGTGGAAAAGGAGTATATTTTTGAAAAAGATTTACTATAGGAAACAGAAGTAAATTTAAAATTGTAATTGCTTTGTACAGAATAAAATTCAAGGAAATTTAAGCTTGACTTATTGCAGATTGATTAAAAGACAAAACAACTAGATTTTAAAAAGAAATTGGCTGAACCAAAGAATGTGAGGAAGCAAATAATACCATAACAGCTTTTTTAATGGTTTTATAAGATTTTGCTTTGGTATTTAATAATGAATCTTCTCTTAAGCATCATTTTATGTTATTTCCATAGACCTATGCAAAGAAAAGAAAAAACCCTAAAATTAAATAAAGATACTTCCCTTGAATAGCAAGAAAGTAGACAAATATAAACACGAGTTGGGTAAATTGTAACAATATCTGTGAGATCATCATCTGTGGGTTAAATGTTGCAAAGTTAACAAGCAATTGCAATTTCTTTTGACAAACATTGTGAAACAACCATTGACATTAAAATTGTCCCAAGGTTGAAGGTTACATTTCATAGGGGTTAACACCAATCCTTTAAAGGTAAAATATTTCAGGAGAGTTTTGCACAAACAAACTAGTTAAGAATTCAATTTTATGACGACAAGATACAGATTAAGTATTGATTTAACTTTATCTAGCCCTTTATCCCACTCAGCTAATGCACTTTTTGTTCGTTATACTTGATTTGTAAATATTATCCAGCTAGTCTTTATCTTTACAACAAAGAATGATATGTGGTCCAGATTTTTGCATTCTTTGAAAGTCTTTTGCCACAACCTTATAGAAAAATAGGAAAAAGATATAAGACAGCTCACACAAAAAAATGCAAATATTCCTTAAACACTTGACACATAACAAAATGTAAATGAAATCTATATTGTGATACCAGTTTTTCACCTATCAAATTGACAAAACTCCAAAAGTTTAGTAATATCATTCTGTTGGTGGGGCTATGGGAAAGCAGGCACTCTCACACATGGATAATGTGAATGCAAGATGATACACCTCCCATAGAGGGATATTTGGCAAAATATAGCAAATTGCACATGCCTTTACCTTTAGACCCAGCAATCCCACCTCTGAGTCTACCCCAAAGATACACTGTCAAAAATATAAAATGACATATGCTGAAAGCTATTCAGTGAAGTACTATATGCAATAGCAAATAACTGGAAACACCCCAATACATATTAGTAGGGATTATTTTAATAAGGAACTATTTTAATAAACTGGGACATCCACACAATTGAGCACTTTGCAGCCATAAAAAAGGAATGAGGTAGAGCTCCTTAGAGAACTGTGAAGTGATCTTAAGAATATATTGTTTTGTATATAAAAATGTTGGGTTCAGAACAGTGTATTATATTAGGTTACTTTTATACAGAGAGTGAGAAAAGTTATGACCTATAAGTATTTATATTTTTAGAAAGAGACAATGGAAGAATAAACAAAAAACTATTTTTATATCTATAAGGGGGAGATGGGGGACAGGATGGAAGGGATAAGAGAGAAGCTAGACATTTTTTAATGGAATTGGTTTTGGTTCCTACTTTGGAACAATGTAAATGTTTTACATAATTATAAAACAAAATTAAATTTAAAAAGCAAAAGTAAAATGAAATAAATGAACTTAACTATGTATCAACTTGTTAGCATAACCATGAAAATAATTATTCCAAGGGACTTTAAAACACAGTAGTTTGATTATACATCCCTAGTGGGATGCACTCTAAGGAGAAAAAAATTTTTAAAGTCTGAAAAGTATTCTCAAATTGCTTTCAGTAATCACTTTGTTAGTAATAATATATTTATATTATTGTTTTGAAAATATGCATAGCAAAGAAGCAATTATATTAAAGATCGAAGATTTTCATATAAGATAAAAGAGAAGCATATAATTTAAAGAAATTAAGTAAAATTCACAAATTCAAATTGAAAATACAAGTGTGAAATCATGATGTATTTTTCTAGTTCTGTCCACTGAAAAGGTTTAAAAGATGATGGTTATGTCCTGAGTACTGGAGATACAACAGCAGACAAGATAGGATGGTCCCTGCAATGTCCAGAATAGACCCCAGCGAGGAAAACATACAAGAGAAAAAGCACATACACTTTAGTAGTTCAGTAGCTGGCATCCAGTAGATTGGATAAGTGCTGTGATAAGAAAAGTAGAATTTCTCTTTAATCCAGAGTAAACGGAGATAGAAAACAAAAGAACAAATTAAAGATGCACTATGTAGAGGATGGAAAACATAGAGATAATTGCTATACCTAAAGAAGAGGTAGAAAAATAGAAAAGAAGCAAAGATATAAGGAAGAAAGCTTTCCTGAGATGGATAGAGACCTAAGTCAGCAGATGCAAAATGGTCACTAGATACCATACTAAATTTACTTTCAAGGGATGAATTCCTAAACATACCCAAATGATTTTTTTACCTCCACAGATAAAGGAACTTTTAAGTCTTTAGACACATTTTTTTAAGTTATCTACAAAGAAAGAAAATCGGCTTTTACTTCTGCAAAACCAAATGACTATGAATATACTACAGGTTTACTGTAGGGCAGATATGTAAAAACTAAGTGGTTCAGAAATATTAAAAGTAAAAGAATAGGGGCTGGCCTGGTGGCACAGAGGTTAAGTTCGCACATTCCGCTTCGGCAGCCTAGGGTCCGCTGGTTCAGATCCCAGGTGCAGATGTGGCACCACTTGGCAAGCCATGCTGTGGTAGGCATCCCACATATAAAGTACAGGAAGATGGGCACGGATGTTAGCTCAGGGCCAGTCTTCCTCAGCAAAAAGAGGAATATTGGCAGCAGATGTTAGCTTAGGGCTAATCTTCCTCAAAAATAAAAAAGTAAAAGAATAGACCGAGGTGAATCAGGCAAATACAAACAAAATGAAATCAGACTAGTCAATATTAGCATTCAATGCAAACAGTAGAATCCAAGGCAAGAATCACTGAAGAAGACAAGGAAAGTCTGTGTTTATTGATAATAGTTTGTTGACTCAGATCCTCATCATGGACTTAATTCTTAATGTGCCAAATAATATGACTGGAACTCCCTTACAAGAAAAGATGAAAAAGCCTTCCTACCTGTAACAAAAAGGCAAAGGCTTACAAAGCTTTGAGCAAGGAGACAGATAAATGGACTAAATCAGAAGTGGTTAGCAAATTTTTAATTACAACATAAGGGAAGGAAAGCATCAAAAATAATTATAAACATTTCAAGTTAGCTACAAACTCACAACACAAGAAAAGAATAACTTGTGACAACAATAACTCAGAAGAGAAAGAGGAAAGGAATGCAATTGCTTAGGCTAATGGAGATAAGAGCCTATCAGAAAATGGACTACCTTGTCTATGAGATCTTTTATACAAGCCTCACAGTAACCAATAAACAAAAAATCAGAGCAGAGCCACAAATCATACACAGAGAAAACCATCACAGAAAATCACCAAACTGAAATGGCAGTCAGAAATACAGGGGAAAAGAAAAGGTGCACCCATAGAACCACCCAGAAAACAAGAAATAAAGTGACAGGATTAAGCCCTCATGTATCAATAATCACTCAAAATGTAAATGGATTGAATTCTTCAATCAAAGGACAGAGAGTGGCTGGATGGATTAAAAAACAAGACCCAACAATATGCTGCCTCCAGGAAACAAATCTCACCTCCAAAGACAAACAGGCTCAGAGTGAGGGGATAGAAGACAACACTCCAAGAAAATGACAACCAAAAGAAAGCAGGTGTTCCCATACTTATATCAGACAAAACAGACTTCAAGATAAAAAAGACAATGAGAAACAAAGAGGGGCAGTATATAATGATAAAAGGGACATTCCACCAAGAGGACATAATACTTACGAACATATATGCACCTAACACAGGAGCACCAAAGTATATAAAGCAACTACTACCACACCTAAAGGGAGTAGTTGACAGGAACACCATAACAGTAGGGGACGTCAACACCTCACTTGTATCAATGAATAGATCATCCAGACAGAAAATCAACAAGGAAACAGTGGCCATAAATGAAACACTACACCAGATAGACTTAATATAGATAGAGAGATCATTCCATGCAAAAACAGAAGAATACACATTCTTCTCAAGTGCACAGGGAACATTCTCAAAAATAGACCATGTGTGGGGAAAGAAGGCAAGCCTCAATAAATTTAAGATTGAAATCATATAAAGCATCTTTTCGACCATAATGCTATGAAACTAGGAGTCAACTATGAGAAAAAAGCTGGGAAAGTAACAAATATGGGAAAACTAAACAACATGCTACTGAACAACCAATGGATAATGAAGAAATCAAGGAAAAATCAAAAAAATACTTGGAGATGAATGAAAATGAAAACACAACACAGCAACTCTTATGGGATGCAGCAAAAGCAGTACTAATAGGGAAATTCATAGCAATACAGACCTGCCTCAACAAAAAAGAAAAATCTGAAATAAATAATCTTAAACTACAGCAAACAGAACTAGAAAAAGAAGAACAAACAAAGCCAAAAGTCAGCAGAAGGAGGAAAATAATAAAAATTAGAGCAGAAATGAAGTTAGAATCAAAATACAGTAGAAAGGATCAATGAAACTAAGAGCTGCTTCTTTGCAAAGATAAACAAAATTCACAACCCTTAGCCAGACTCACTAAGAAAGAAAGAGAGAAGGCTCAAATAAATGAAATTAGAAATGAAAGGAAAAATTACAATGGATACCACAGAAATACAAAGGGTTATAAGAGTATACTATGGGAAGCCATATGCTAATAAATTGGACAATCTAGAAGAAATGGATAAATTCTTAGATTCATACAACCTCCCAAAACTGAATCAAGAAGAAATAGAGAATTTGAATAGACCAATCACAAGTAAAGAGATTGAAACAGTAATCAAAATCCTCCCAAAAATTATAAGTCCAGGGGCCGGCCCAGGGGCACAGCGGTTACATTCGCACGTTCTGCTTTGGCATCTCGGGGTTTGCCAGTCCGGATGCCAGGTGCGGACATGGCGCCACATGGCAAACCAAGCTGTGGCAGGTGTCCCAAATATACAGTAGAGGAAGATGGGCGTGGATGTTAGCTCAGGGCCAGCCTTCCTCAGCAAAAAAAGGAGGATTGGCAGCAGTTAGCTCAGGGCTAATCTTCCTCAAAATAAATAAATAAATAAATAAAAGTCCAGGACCAGATGGCTTCTCTGGAGAATTCTACCAAACATTCAAAGAAGATTTAATACCTATCCCTCTCAATCTATTCCAAAAAATTGAAGAAGGTGGAACACTTCCCAACTTGTTCTACAAGGCCAAAATCACCCTGATCCCAAAGCCAGAAAAGGACAACACAAAGAAGAAAAATTAGAGGCCAATGTCATTGATGAACACAGATGCAAAAATCATCAACAAGATATTGGCAAAACAAATACAGCAATACATTAAAGGATCATACACTATGATCGTGTGGGATTTATATCAGGGACACAGGTACAGTTCCACATCTGCAAATCAATTAATATGATACACCACATTAACAAAATGAAGAATAAAAACCACATGATCATCTGAATAGATACAGAAAAATGATTTGAAAATATCCAACATCCACTTATGATAAAAAAAAAACTCTCAATAAAATGATCATAGAAGGAAAGTATCTCAGCATAATAAAGCCCGTATAAGACAGACTCACAACCAACATCATATTCAACAGTGAAAACCTGAAAGCCATCCCTCTGAGATCAGGACAAGATAGCAATGGCCACTCTTGCCACTCCTATTCAACACAGTACTGGAGGTTCTGGCCAGAGCAATTAGGCAAAAAAAAAAAAAAAAAAAAAGAAATAAAAGGGATCCAAATTGGAGAGGAACAAGTGAAACTCTCATTGTTTGCAGACGACATGATTCTATATATAGAAAACTCTAAAAAGTCCATCAGAAAATTATTAGATGTAATCAACAACTACAGCTAAGTTGCAGGGTACAAAATCAACCTACAAAAATCAGTTCCATTCCTATACACCAATAATGAACTAACAGAAAGAGAAGTCAAGAATATAATCCCATCTACAATTGATGAAAAAGAGTAAAATGTCTAGGAATAAATTTAACCAAGAAGGTGAAAGACCTATACAATGAAAACTATAAGACATTATTGAAAGAAATCAGAGAAGACATAGAGAAATGGAAAGATATTCCATGTTCATGGTTTGGAAGAATAAACATAGATAAAATGTCCATATTTCCTAAAGCAATATACAGATTCAATGCAATCCCAATCAGAATCCCAGTGACATTCTTCATGGAAACAGAACAAAGAAACCTAAAATTTATATGGAACAACAAAAGACCTCGATGAGCCAAAGCAATCCTGAGAAAAAAGAACAAAGCTGGAGGCATCCAATCTTGGACTTCAAAATATACCACAAAGTTATATTAATGAAACTTGCGCAGTACTGGCACAAAAACATACACACAGTTCAATGGTACAGAATTGAAACCTCAGAAATAAAACTCCACGTGTATGTACAGCTAATCTTCGACAAAAGAGTCAAGAACTTACAATAGAGAAAGGAAAGTCTCTTCAATAAATGGTGTTGGGAAAACTGGACAGCCACATGCAAAAGAATGAAAGTAGACCATTATGTTACACCATACACAAAAGATTAACTCAAAATGGCTTAAAGATTTGAATGTAAGACGTGAAACCTTGAAAATTCTAGAAGAAAATACAAACAGTACACTCTTTGACATCAGTCTTAGCAGCATCTTTTTGAATATGATGTGTACTCAGGCAAGGGAAACAAACAAAAAAAAATAAACAAATGGGACTACATCAGACTAAAGAGCCTCTGCAAGTAAAAGGAAACCATGAACAAAACAAAAACAACCCACTATGAGGGAGAAAATATTTGCAAATCATGTATCTGACAAGGGGTTAATTTCCAAAATATATAAAGAACTCATACAACTCAACAATGAAAAAACAAACAACCTGATCAAAAAATGGGCAGAGGATCTGAACAGGCATTTTTCCAAAGAAGATATACAGATGGCCAACAGGCACATGAAAAGATGTTCAACATCACTAATTATTAGGGAAATGAAAATCAAAACCACAATGAGATATCACCTTACACCTGTCAGAATGGCCATAATTAACCAGACAAAAATTAACAAATGTTGGAGAGGATGTGGAGAAAAGGGAATTCTCATACACCGCTGGTAGGAAAGAAAACTAGCAAAGCCACTATGGAAAACAGTATGAAGATTTCTCAAAAAATTAAAAATAGAAATACCATATGATCCAGCTATCCCACTACTGGATATTTTTCCAAAGAACTTGAAATCAACTGTTCAAAGACACTTATGTACCCCTATGTTCATTGCAGCATTATTCACAATAACCAAGATGTGGAAGCAACCCAAGTGCCCATCAACTGATGAATGGATAAAGAAGATGTGGTGTGTCTGTGTGTGTGTGTGTGTGTATATATATATATATATATATATACACACAATGGAATACTACTCAGCCATAAAAAAGACAAAATCGTCCAATTTGCAACAACATGGATGGGTCTTGAGGGTATTATGTTAAGAAAAACAATCCAGACAGAGAAAGACAAAGACCGTATGATTTTACTTACATGTGGAAGATAAACAGACACATGGATAAAGAGAACAGATTAGTGGTTACCAGGGGGGGAAGGGGGTTGGGGATTGGACAAAAGGAGTAAAGTGGCACATACGTATGGTGACAGATAAAAACTAGACTATTGGTGGTGAGCACAATGCAGTCTATACAGAAACTGATATACAATAATGTGTACCTGAAATCATACAATGCTATAAACCATTATGACCTCAATAAAACAATTTTAAAAACGCACACACCTTTGACCTAACAATTCAATCACTAGGAATTTATAGAAAGGAAATAATGAGGTATTCTTAAGAGTTATGATGTAGTAATAGTAGTAATAATCCTCAATATTTATTGAGAGCTCTTAATATGCCAAACACTATGTAAAGCAATTTCTACATATGATCACTTTTAACATCATTGACAACCCAAAAGTTTGTTAATATTTTCAATTCCATTTTACAAATGAAGAATACAAAGGTTAGAGAAGTTAAGTGAGTTGTCAAGATCACAAAGCCAGGGAGCATCAAACCCAGGATTCAAACACAGACCCATGTACCTCCATAACCTGAGCTCTTGCAATATCTTCCCATTGTAAATAATATAGTAGTTAATAATTATGATATTTCAATATGAAACAATGCTAGAGACCCATTAAAATCATAGTGCATCATATTTACTGACACGAATATGCTCATAATTTACTAAGTGAAAAAATGCTTTGCGTTTTAGAGCACATGTCTATGTATCTTATAATGTATGCCGTTCTAAGGGTACAAAAGCGAAAAAATTGCCTATATCTGTGCCAACAGGGGATACTGGAAAAAGCAGAGACACGAGCAAGTTGGCTCTGTCCATCTTTCTCACTACAGCAGGCTTTTGCTTCTGATACAATGCAGGCAGTTGAGGTCACATCCATTGTGAGCAGGCAGCTGATATCATTGGTGGTGGTTTTCCTGGGATCCCCACACATCCACGCTTCCTGAAAGGAATCTCCTGACATGATTTACCACAGTCTTTCGAATGGTAATGAAAGTTTTTAATTCCCTGAATCACTCTTTCTACGTACCTCTCTATATATGTAAAATACCTCAAATGGCTTCCACTTTTCTGAATGGACATTGATTAATACAGGATTTAGTATCAGGAGGTGGTGAAACATGCCTGAAAAGAGATGCCAAAGGCAACACACCTCCTGGAAGGGATTGCACATTGTTGTGTGGGCTAACATTCAGTTTTCTTTAAGCTCTTCATTAACAGTACCTCTGTGCTTCAGTAATAAGAGCTCTACATGAACATCTGTAAAGAAAAAATTTACCAGCACTAATCAACCCTATGAACTTTTTAAAAATCCACCCAACAGATATGTATCTGAATAGAGATGTTGAATTTGAGTGTCTTCAGGACCTTACTCAGGGAAAATTGGTCTTAGTCCACTGAGGTTTGCAATAAACATATCTGACTTGTTTCGTATAATAATTCTCAAGGTTATTATTATTTATAGACAGCTTTATTAAAATAGAATTAGATTGAAGATCAGATTAAGCAGAATTCAAACTAAGTCAAGTCAAAATCCTAGAATAAAGGGCCAAAAGGGAACAGCAGTGAGAGATCGTAATAATAATAATACCTTGGATTTATATAGCTCTCATCCTCCCACAAGTGCAATGTGAATGTGAACAGCATGTATAAGTGGATGAAGAAGTAAATGCAGTTTTGGTTTTTCAAGTCTGGATTTAAAAAGCTGTGGCAGAAGAGACTAGCAAATGGGGAATCAAGATCTTAAGACCAATTTGAAAACACTCTTCATGGAAACACATATTTCAAAAATCTGTTTGCTATTTCTGTGAAAGGGGTAGCATTCTCAAAATAAAGCCAAGACTTATATGTCAAAGAGAAGGCAACCAAAATAAATGAACAAATGAGAGGATATATCAGTAACTGTCCCTCAGATACGGCAATTAAAATATACCTTGTCCATGAAGTTTTCCTAAATTACCCCAACTACAAGTGATCTCTGAACTCCAGAATGAGTTTTGCATAGGTTTCATGGGATGCACACTTAACACATTGTACCCTGTGTTAGGATTATTTATGCATATTCCCATCTCTTTCACCAGATCACTAGTTCCCAAACCTAGTGTTCTTTAGCATCACAGTAGGAATGTATTAAAACCTAGATTTGAGGGCCTTATTCTCAGAGATTCTTATTCAGTTAGTCTTGAGTAGGCCCTGAAACTGGCATTTTTAATATGCACTTCTGATAATCTGGTGTGTATGGTTCATGCCTAGACTGTGACTTCTTTGAGGACAGGGACTTCATTCCATGTCACATACATTTGGATATTATTGAAGCATTTTGTACAATGCTATGCATATAATAAATTTCTCAATAAGTATTTATAAAATGGATGAATGAACATGAAATAACTAAATGTACGAAGTTATCCATTTAAAAGATAAAAGATGCACTATAGTTTTTAAGTGCTGTGAAGGTCAGAGAAAGGTAATCTCATGGGCTAAAACGACGTGAGTTTTCCTGGAGGTAGGCATCCTTAAGCTGGTCTCTGAAGAAAAGGAGGTATTTAGGACAGAAAAAAAAAAGACAGGGAAGGCAGGAGAAAGAGTAAGCAATGGCACAAAGGTAGGGTATGTTTAGAGAATAGTTGTTAGATATTCCTGTCTATATTTCTTCCTTTTTCAAAGTCAGAAGTTATAGATTCCCTTTAATTTATTGCATAATCAACAGATTTTCTCCTTGCTCCTGTAAGAACCAAGTGACTTCCCTTTTTATAACACGACTCTCAAGAGTCTTCAGTTTAAAAATCCCAACTCCTTAGCATGTCATACACAGACCTTTAGGATCTAGTCCTTTCACATATTTATCCTACTGAATACACACACACACACAGTTCCTCTTTTCCAATTTTGTTAAACAGACTGCATTTCTTAAAAATATAGTGCCTCTATGCCTTTCTCCCTCCTGCACCCCATCTTCTAGCCAGAGTAACTTCTCACTTCAAAACAAGGATCAGATATCACAACTTCTAAAACCAATTCTTTGACTACACATCAAGGTCTCTCCCAGCACTAAATTAAAGTGCCTCCTTGATGTTACCATAGCATCCTGTGCAATCCCAACCATATCACATATTATACTGTATTATAATTTACTCTAGCTTTTTTCTACAAGTACCATCCTCCACAAACATAGTCAGAAAACAGAAGATAGAATATATATAGCCTGGGAAGTCCTCTCTGTGGCAGGCAGCCTCTGAGATAGTCCTCAATAGTCCCCACCACCTGGTATTCACACCTTTGTTTGATTCCCTGCCCTTGAGTGTGGGTGGGATTATGGGCTCTTTGTAATGAGTAGAATACAGTAGAAGTTATGGGATTCAACCTTTGAGATTAGGTTGCAAAAAAGGTTATGGCTTCCATCTTGGAAACTCTCTCTCTCTCTTTCTCTCTAATCATCATCATCATCATCATCATAGTCATCAGTTGCCATGTTTTGAGAACACTCAGGTCCACGTGTTGAGGAAGCAAAGCCTCTTAGCAACCACATAAATGAGATAAGCTGATCTTCTCAGTCCAGTCAACAACTGTGTGAGTGAAATTAGAAGCAAATTCAACCAGTCCAAAGCAAGACTTGGTATGACTACTACTGCTCTGACCAATGGCTTGGCTGTAACCTCATAAGAAAGCTGGGTTGAGAAGCACCCAGCTAAACTTTTCCCAGGATTCCTGACCCGTAGAAACTGAGAGTTAAGAAATCTTTGCTGTTTTAAGCAACTAAGTTTTGGGAAATTTGTTAAACAGCAATAGATAACTTTTACATTCTCCTTTGTTTCACTAGCAATATTCTGTGCACTCTGTGAGACAGAATCTGAAGTTTGGTTTCCTTCTTTCTTTCATAATTTTTTAACAACTTTATTGAGATACAATTTACATGTAATTCAATTCACCCATTTAAAATATACCATTCAGTGGTTTTCAGTATATTCAGATTGTGCAACCATCATCACAATAAATTTTAGAACATATTTCTTCATTTGCAGTATGCCCTTAGGACAATTTCCAGAAACTTTAAATTTTAAAAAATGATAATTTTCACCAGTTTCTCTGAGAAGCAGGTCCAAAGAGCACCTCACTGTCAGGCCAGAAGTAGAACTCCTCTCTCCTTCTTTCTATAGATAACTAGGGCCTAACTCAACCTGGAGCAGTCTCAGGATAAATGATGCTACACAAACTAGGTATTACTTTTTGAGATTTCTCTCCTGAGAGATACCCCTTTTTGTATAAGCCAAAAAAGCTATGAAAAAGTAAGGCCCTTCTGCAACAAGGATGTGGGGAATCTCCAGGGGAGGAGGGGAAGGGGAGGCTTGGCTCTGTTTAGGCCATAGAGACTGTGCTTAGAGTACTTGTCCAATCACTTGAAAAAAAATAAAGAATTGTTATTTCCTTTCCAGTAACAAAAATAATTCCAAAGTTTCTCAGACACCACTTGATTTATGCTCAAAATTTCCAGACACCATGGCATTTAATAGTTTAAAGAGTAAATGGGCTTAGGAACTTAGAACTGCAGTCTGCAATTCCAAAAATATTTATCGAGCATCTTTGTGCATAGAGAAGTGTTATTAAACATTCTGTGACTATAAAAAAGAAGTCAGTGACATGGAGAGCTTGAGAGATAGTGAAGGAGAAAATGGATACTCCCAAAGCGGCCAGAAAAAATATTTTAAAACAATATTAACAACATTAATAAGTTTAAGCAATATACCACTCTATAAATGGCATGACAGGTGTGAAAAGAATGTGGGGTGATTTTTTTTGAGGAAGATTAGCCCTGAGCTAACATCTGCTGCCAATTCTCCTCTTTTTACTGAGGAAGACTGGCCCTGATCTAACATCCATGCCCATCTTCCTCTACTTCATATATGGGACACCTGCAACAGCACAGGTTAATAAGCGATGCATATGTCCACGCCCAGTATCCAAACCGGCAAACCCTGGGCCACCAAAGTGGAGTGTGCAAACTTAACCACTACGCCACTGGCTGGCCCCCTGAAAAGAATGTTTTGAGCATGGCAGCTTAGTGAGGGAAGGTTTCTAAGAGGAGGCATGTTCTGGTAAGGGGTCTAGAAAGAGGTGACATGGATTAAGATTTATATGGTTAACAAATTACAACTAACACTATATGGCAGTTAAATAATCTAATCCTAATTGATCTGTCTGTATTTACATTTACTTCTAGAACAGCAAATACAGTGCTTTATTACAGAATAAATAGTAATTTAGATATATTTTAGAATTTTGAAAAGAGTAAATGAAATGATGGTTTCATTAAGTTACAGGCAGTTGTTCAAGTAAACACAGTTGT
Organism: Equus quagga; assembly: GCF_021613505.1. Lineage (NCBI taxonomy): Eukaryota > Metazoa > Chordata > Mammalia > Perissodactyla > Equidae > Equus > Equus quagga. The sequence continues at coordinate 25,658,101 of NC_060276.1, read as the reverse complement.
GTATACACACATCCATTCTTCCTATCCTGATTATTTACAAACCAACACCTTTAGTATGTAAATTTTGTTTAATGACATTTGCCAGACATTTAATTATTGGATGTTACACAGAATGTGTAGACGTTTTTAATTGTAAAAGCTTAAAATCCTGTCATCCTGTCAACAGCCACATTTACAATATGTCCCCTTTTTTTAAAGTCAGAAGCTATAGATCTGCCTAAATTTAATGCATGATCAACAGGTTTTCACAGTTAACAAATAAACAAACTGGAACACATACTGTCAATGCCTAACACCATCCCAACAATATCATGAGATTTCAACAGGTCCAAGTTATTGCACTGTGAAATTGTGAAAATGATAAAGGATAAAAGATTTTATTTTTGTAAGAGTGAAAGAGAAATAGGTTATTTAAGTCCCTGTCTTCATGAAGCCTAAACAATTGTCTGAAATGTGAGAAATTCAGTTGGTCTGAAATAACACCCAGAATTCATGCTAGACTTTTCTCTCTTCAGTTCCCACACGTCCCACCTCCCAGCCTAAACTAACTCCCGTTATAGTATAGTGTTAAAGAACATGGGGTTTGGAGTCATATAGATGTCAGTTAATATCCCAGATCTGCCCCTCAGTGGCTGTGTGGCCTTAGGCAAGTTATTTAACCTTTCTCCATTGTGGTCTCCCCATCTATAAAGAGGGAACATCAGAATCTATTTAATGGGTTTGTTAAATGGACTAAGTGAGTTAATATATATAAAGACTATAACGTTTATGTACAGTGGTCAAGCACACAATGAATGCTCAATAAATAGCATGAGGTGCTTGATAAATATTTGGTAACTAGATTGAATAAATTGAATTGCCCATAGAATATCTTAACTCATAAAAAAATTCAGGTGTAAGTATTTCCTTTAGATTGGAATTATTCATAAGAGGGTGTTATGGATTAAATTTTTCTGTTCCTCCAAAATTTATATGTTGAAACCTTACACCCCAATGTGATAGTATTAGGAGGTGGGGCCTTTTGGAGGTAATTAGGATTAGATGAACTCAAAAAGGTGGAGCCCTCATGAATGGGATTAGTGTCCTTTTAAGAGTCACAACAGAACTTCTTTCCTCTCTCTGCTCTCTGCCATGTGAGGATACAATAAAAAGTTAGCAGTCTGTAACCCAGAAGAGGGTCCTCACCAGAACTTGACCATGCTGGCACCCTGATCTCTGACTTCCAGCCTCCAGAACTGTGAGCAATTTCTGTTGTTTATAAGCCAAGTCCACGGCACTTTGTTATAGCAGCTCAAACTAAGACAGTGGGTGAGAACTGTGATATCTGTTCAGCCAGGTAAGAGTTATGCCAGACTGAGATTACAGGGCAACCAGTAGGGCTTACAATCAATTGAGAAGAGATTGCCATAATATGGTCATTCCAAGAGCTGCTACTGCATCTCACTTTCCTTATGGCCCAAGACTATTTGTAATGTAAATTAAAACCCCCTGTGTGTAGAACCCATCCTAGTTAGCAGGACCATCATCATCCGATCTTCATCCTCTGCTCAGGGAATCTCCCTGCTTCAGGTTGAACCTGTTTGGGGAGTAATAGACTGGAGTTTCCAGAATTGAAGGGTTTTTTAAAGTTTTTGTTTGTTTGAGGAAGTTTAGCCCTGAGCTAACTGCTGCCAATCCTCGTCTTTTTGCTGAAGAAGACTGGCCCTGAGCTAACATCTGTGCCCACCTTCCTCCACTCTATATGTGGGATGCCTACCACAGCATGGCATGCCAAGCGGTGCCATGTCCGCACCTGGGATCCAAACAGGCAAACCCCCAGTCTCCGAAGTGGAACATGTGAACTTAACCGCTGTGTCACTGGGCCGGCCCCTAAAAATGTTTCAAATTAAGATAAAATTCACGTAAAATAAAATTTATCATTTAAACCATCTTAAAGTGTACAATTCTGTTTGCACCCTCATGAGTATCTAATTCCAGACCATTTTCATCACCCTATAAAAAAACCTATACCCATTAAGCACTCACTTTTAATTTCCCACTCCCCTAAGCCCTGGTAACCATTAATCTGCTTTCTGTCTGTATGGATACATCCATTCTGAATATTTCAAATAAATGGAATCATACTGTCTTAGTACATTTGGGCTGCTATGACAAAATACCACAGATTGGGTGGCTTATAAGCAACAGACATTTACTTATCACAGTTCTAGGGGTTGGAAAGTCCAAGATCAAGGTGCCAGCAGGGTCACATTCTGGTGAGAGCCCTCTTCCTGGTTCATAGTCAGTGCCTTTCACTGTGCCCTCACATGGCGGAAGGGGCTAGGGATCTCTCTGGAGCCTCTTTTATAAAGCACTAATCCCCTTCATGAGAGCTCCACCCTCATGATTTAAGCATCTCCCTAAGGCCCCACCTCCTAATACCATCATCTTTGGAGGTTAGGATTTCAACATATGAATTTTGGGGGGACATATTCAGACCATAGCACATACCGTATGTGACATTTTGTGTCTGGCTTCTTTCACTTCTTTCACTTCTTTCTTTCTGTGTTTTCACAGGTTCATCTGTGTTGTAGTATGGATTAGTGCATCATTCTTTTATAGCTGAATAATAGTCCATTAAGTGGATTTACCACATTGTGTTTATCCACGTATCAGTTGATGGAGATTTGGATTGTTTATGCTTTGGGCTATTATGAATAATTCTGCTATGGAAATTCATGTCCAAGTTTTTATTTGAACATATGTTTCACTTCTCTAGGTATGTGCCTAGGAGTGGAATTTCTGGGCCACATGGCAATTCTATGTTTAACTTTTTGAGGAAGTGCTATATTGTTTTCCATAGTGGTCTCACCATTTTACATTCCCACCAGCAGTTTACAAGGGTTCCAGTCTCTCAACATCCTCACCAACAACTGTTATTTTCCATTTTTTTTTTATTCTAGCCATTCTTGGGAATGTGAAGTCATAGCTCATTGTGGTTTTGATGACTAATGATATTGAGCATCTTTTCATGGGCTTGTTGGCCATTTGTATACCTTCTTTGGAGATGTGTCTGTTCAAGTGCTTTCCCTAATTTTTAATTGGGTCATTTGTCTTTTTATTGTTGAGTTGTAAGTGTTCTTTATATATTCTGGATACTAGACTCTTATCAGATATTTTATTTGCATTCTGTTGGTTTTCTCATTGTCTTGATAGTGTCCTTTGATGCACAAAAGCTTTCAATTTTGGTGAAGTCATATTTATGTGTTTTTCTTTATTTTCTTGTGCTTTTAGTGTCATATTTAAGAAAATGTTCACTAATAAAAGGTCACGGAAATTTATACCTATATTTCCTTCCAAGGAGTTTTTTTGGAGGGGTGAGGAAGATTGTCCCTGAGCTAACATCTATGCCAGTCTTCCTCTATTTTGCATGTGGGATGCCACCATAGCATGGCTTGAAGAGTGACGTGTAGGTCTCTGTCCAGGATCCAAACCCCTGAACCCTAGGCTGCCAAAGTGGAGCGTGCAAACTTAACCACTATGCCACAGGCCGGCCCACCTTCAAAGGATTTTTTAACTTTAGCTCTTACATTTAGGTGTTTGATCCATTTTGAGTTAATTTTTTATATGGTGTGAGATAGGGTTCTAAATTCACTCTTTTGTATATGGATATCCAGTTGTCCAAGCTCCATTTATTGAAAAGTCTATTTTTTCCCCATTGAATGGTTTGGAGTCCTTGTCAAAGGTCAATTGACCATCAGGGCATGGGTTTATTTCTGAATTCTCAACTCTGTTCCATTAATTTCTATACCTACCCTTATGCCAGTGCCACAGTGTTTTGATTACTGTAGCTTTGTATTAATTATTGAAATTGAGAAATGTGAATCCTTTCACTTTATTTTTCTTTCTGATAATTGTTTTTGCTATTTTGCATCCCTTGCAATTCCATATGAATTTTAGGATAAGCTTGTCTACTTCTGCACAAAAAATGGCTGTAGGAAATTTAACAGGGATTGCATTGAATCCACAGATAAATTTGGAGAGTATTGCTATCCTCTTATCCATCAACATGGGATGTCTTTCAATTTAATTTTTTTCAACATTTTGTAGTTTTCAGTATTTAGGTCTTGCACATCCTTCATTAAAGTTATTCCTAAGTATTTTATTCCTTTAGATGCTATGTAAATGAAAATTTTTTTCTTAACTTCATTTCTGGATTGCTTGGTGCTAGTGTACGGAAATACAGCTGGCTTTTGTAAGTTGATCTTGTTTCCTGCAGCTATGCTGAACTTGTTTATTAACTCTAAGAGTTTTTTGTGGTTTCATTAGGATATCCTGTATAAAAGATTATATAAACTGCAAATAGACGTAGTTTTACTTCTTCCTTTCTGATTTGGATGCCTTTTATTTCTTTTTCTTGCCTAACTGCCCTGGCTAGAACTTCCAGTACAATGTTGAATAGAACTGGTAAAACCAGACAACATCTTTTTTCTGATATTATGGTGAAGGCTTTTAGTCCTTCACCACTAAGTATGATGTTAACTGTGGGTATTTCATAGATGCCTTTTATCATTTTGAGGAAGCTGCCTTCTATTTCTAGTTTATTGTGTGTTTTTATCCTCAAAGAGTATTGGACTTTGTCAAATGACTTTTCCACATCCTGAGATAATCAGGTAGTGTTCTTTCTTCATTCTATTAATACAGTGTATTACCTTGATTGAACTTCACATGTTGAATAGGCCTTGAACTCTTGGGATAAAACCCATTTGGTCATGGTATATAATTCTTTTAATGTGTTGCTAGATTTGGTTTTCTAGTGCTTTGTTGAGATTTTTTGCATTCATATTCACAAGAGATATTGGTCTATAGTTTTCTTTTCTTGTGATAGCTTTGTCTGGATTTGGTATCAGAATAATATTGGCCTCATAAAATGAGTTAGGAAATGTTCCTTCTTCTTCTATATTTTGGGAGAGTCTGTGAATGATTGGTGTTAATTCTTCTTTAAACATTTTGTAGAATTCAGCAGTGAAGCCATCTGGTCCTGGGTTTGTTGTTGTTGTTGGGAGGTTTTTGATTACTAATTCAATCTCTTTATTTGCTATAGTGCTATTCAGATTTCTACTTCTTGTGTCAGTTTTGGTAGTTTGTATGTCATTAGGATTTTTCCATTTCATCTAGGCTATCTAATTTTTGAGCATATAATTGCCCCTTGTATTTTCTTATAATCATTTTTATTTGTGTAAGATCAGCAGCAATGATCCCACTTTTTCCCCCTGATTTTAGTAATTTGAGTATTCTCTTTTTTTTCTTGGTAAATCTACCTAAAGTTTTTAAAATTTTGTTTATCTTTTTAAAGAACCAACTTTGGGGATTATTGATTCTTTCTCCTGTTTTTTATTATCTGTTTCATTTTTATCTGATCTAATCTTTATTATTTCCTTTTCCCTATAGAAACAGAAAGTAGATCAGTGGTTGCCTAGTAATGTATGGGAAGGGGGAATGACTTCAAATAGATGTAAGGGCTTTTTTTAGAGTGATGAAAATGTTCTAAAATTGGATTGCGGTAATAGATGCACAACTCTGGAAATCTGCTAAAAATTATTGAATTGTCCACTTAAAATGGGTACATTTTATGATATGCAAATTATACCTCAATAAAACTGTTTTTAAAAATCCCAAGCTCTGTCACTTAGTAATTAGGTGATCTTGGGCAAAATATGTAATTTTTCTGTGCTCCAGTTTTCTCATCTGTTAGATGAGAATAATAGTTTCCACTTCAGAAGCTTATCCTGAGTGTTAGACATCATGTACATCATGTATATAGAATTAGAGATAATGTTTATAAAGTACCTAACACAATTCTTGGTGTATCATTGATTTTCAATAAATGTCAATTACCTTTCTATTTCTGTTAAATGTTGTTGGTGGTGATATTGATGATGAAGGGGAGGAGGATTTCACTCTGCTCAGGCAGGTCTTTGAAGCATATACAATCTGCATTCAGCTCAGATTGAGTTGGGAGAACACTAGAGTAGAACAAAACTGGTACATGAATAAAATGGTTTATAAATTATATCCTGAAAAAGTACTTTGATTTTTAAAAGTTATTTGTAATGCAAAACAATTTTGAGGTAAAACTCAGTCTTAAAGAGAATAGCATGTTGTATTCCAGGTATGGAGTTCATAGTTTGGTTCAAGTCTCTAGCTTGGGGAACACAAATGTCTTGAGTTGGGCCTGATTCCATAGGTCCTAAATTGTGGAAGACAATGAATCCCTCAAAATGCTCACCTTGAGAGTACTTTCAAGACTTAAGTTCCCCCAAAATAGCTATTTTGGGGCTAGGGCCCAGACCACTTTTTGCACTAAAACAGTCTCTGCTCCCTGCTCAAAGTCTGCAAAGGGTAGGACATGGAAGACTGTTGAAGAGCTCTACTCTGAGTAGTTTGGAAACTATGCAATTGCATACACTCAGCCTTGAGACTGACCTTTCTTTGGAAATATCTGACACAGAAGATTGCCAAGTACCATCTCAAGTTCCTGGAAGACCAACCAAACTTGCAGATTCTACATTATTGTAGTTCTAAATGGCTTCCCATTCAGAAGCTGTTCTACTCCCTACAGAGCTACTGAGATAGACAGTAAAGATGTGAAGAGGGATGGGAAGCAGGTCAACACACTAGAATGGCCCTTTTATCAATAACTGCTTAGCAAGTCTGACCATCATTCAAATTCCCTCTACTCTAGGCCTAAGTAATAGGGAGAGAAACTAAGATATAAATTCTTACAAAATCTAAAAGTTGAGAGGGGGAAGGAAAAGAAAGATCTGACACTGTGAAGCAATGTAAGAAATATATTTTCAGAGTGTCTCCCATTCCCACACTAAATCCCTTCCCAAGGACTTGCCTCTTTCCTTAGCTAGGCATTCAGTCATAGATGTACTACTAAGCAGCTGTGACCTTGAGCACATAACTTGAACCTTTCTGGGTCTCAATTGCTTCATATGTAAGATGGGGAAAACAATTAAATTTATCTTACAGAGTCTTTATAAGGATTCAAGGAGCTAATAAGGCAAGTGGAAAACACCTAGTTCAGTGCCTGGCACATAAAATATACTTAGTTAAATTCCTATTGAATCCAAAGTCTATCTGATAAACTTATGTGGCTTCAGATGACAATGAGCACTATGTTTATGTGTTCTCCCTACCATAGTGCATGCATTTTACCAGTCTTTCACTGTCTCAAGTTGAAAGATTTGCAAACTACCAATGGATGTTTCCAGAAAGACACAAAGCAATAAAAAAAAAAGATTTTGGTGGAGTGTTGAGGGAAGCAAATGGCCTTTCCACTTTTCTTTGGCCACCAAGAGAAACAGAAGTAAAGTAATTAGCTCCAGGTGACCTGTCAGGGTCAAGGGTCTAAGTCCTTGCAAGGATGTAAATATATGATACCACTATAAGGGAGTAAAGAATTATGATCAACAATTAAATCTAACGCAGCAAAAGAAAGTAAGAAAGGGCAGTGAAAACTGGAGCCTAGGTCAATAATATACATGGGGCATGGGGGTGGAGAGAGGGACAAGAATTGTAGAGAGAGGACTTCACATAAGACATGTAACACAAGGCTACATTACAGATGTTTCTGATTTCCAGGACGTGGTGTTTGGAACAGTTAAGCTCTTCAATTGTTTACTTAAAAGAAGAATCAGAATCAATGTAAGGTAGCTCTATTGCTTAGATATGCCTTAAGAAATCTTAAAAGACTAAGTGAGTTGGCAAGAAAAGAATGAATATTTGGTGATTTCAATGTAATTCCTGGGGCCTTCCTAGAACCATGTGTGAGGTGAGTTTTGGCAAAGGAGAAAATTAAATAATGTTGTCATTAAGCAACATGCATATTCATGCAGACACTGTTGTTTACACATTCTTTTCTGTCATGGCTAAATAAAACACAGCACCGTTTATGTGCAAATCACCACATAATGATTCTACCACACTTCTAAATGACTGAAGGAAGTGAGATTGGGTCCAAGTCCCTAGGAATTATGGTGAGCCACCCAGTAAAGGTCAGTTGGTGTGCTCCATCAGATCAAGAAACAAAGAATAGCAAGACTGTGAGCCCAGGGAGGAAGGGCATCTATAAATCACAAGGGCCTGGGCAAAGATGAATCAGAGGCCAGCTAAGCCACAGAAATCAAGAGGCCCCACTGAGAAGAATAAGGCAAAAGGTAAGAAAACTGGTGTTACTGAGTGTCTACGGTATATCAAGTGCTAGGCTAGGTGTTCTGTACACATTATTTCAAGTAATCCTCTTAATAACCTTATGATATGTACAGTATTTTGTTCCCATTTTACAAATGAAGAAACTGAGACACACTGAAGCTTGCCTTGGTAACACCAGCTAGTATGCCATAAAACTGACCTTAGTTCTCTCTGAATCCGAAGACTATATCCTTCCACTAAAACATGTTATCTCCACACAAAGAGGGCCAAGATGTTTGGGAAAATGGCCAAGCAAATAGTATACAGTAGGTTAACAGGAAATAAGCAAAGGCTGGGGTAGGATGAGTTGGAGGTGAACGCAACAAATAGGAGAAGCTATAAAAAAGTAGAACAAAGAACAAAAGAACAACCATAGATTGTCTTTATATCTCTCTCCTTCAGGTAAGAATCTATTCTGAGTGAGACTGGCCTGGAATCTTAAAGAGGACAAACAGAGACACAAGCCTGAATGTTCAGCAACATTGGCTGGCCAGCTGGGCCCTGCATTCAAAGCATTCTGTCAGGCTCTTTTCTGATATGGCCTTTATGTAGATATTAGCACAACTGGCTTCTTTGGCCTTTCAAACTGGTGAGTAGCTTATGTAAATATTAAACTGGAGAGAAATGACATTATATGAACTCTATGTTTGTTCCTCTGCTGGCCCACTGAACATTAATGTTTGCAGAAAAAGCTGTTTACAACTGCTTACTCTGGTCCTCTAAGCAAAGAGCACTAGAAGTGTAGTATTTGTATTAGGAAGCCACTATATTGAGACCCTAAGGAGAAGAGCACCGGATAGAGCTCCTCTTTTTCTGGAAAGCTGGAATGTTTTTTGGGAGCACTGATTGAAGGGGAAAAGAAGGGAAGCCCAGCATAACACCAAAAGATAGAATTTACCCTAAAGTTTTGTGTGAGCTAATTTGCTGTTGGTTGGGAGTTCTTGAATTATAGGAATTAGCCAGATAAAGCTTTTTCTGTTTACCAGCACGGCTGACCACACATCTAAGTGATCTGAGTTAGGCGGTTACCAATTGATTTTAGGCATTTGCTCACTGAAACATAGCATTCCATTCTTAAGATTCAATCCATCCAATTGAAAAGCATTTTGATCCTTATTAAAAGTAAACATCCTCGGTCAAGGTAAATCTTTTATAAGTTAACTTTTTATCAGCTATGCTTTTCTGGACTTTTTCATCTAAAACAGGGTGAGCAAACTTTTCCTGGAAAGGACCAGATAATAAATATTTTTGGTTTTGCTATGACTACTAAACTCTGTAGCTGTAAGAAAAAAAGCAGCCAAAACAGTGTGTAAACAAATGAGTGTGGCAGGATTCCAGTAAAACTATATTTACCAAAAAAAATTGCCCAGTCAAATTTTCCCAATCCCTGATCAAAACAGAAGTTCTCTAAGCAGGAAGGCCAAGGTCCCTGATCAGTGAAGTCAGAAGAAAAATGAGAGGCTGTCCTACAAGCCATCTAAGTGAGCTAAAGATGTCACAGGCCATTATTAGTTCTCCAGATAACAAAAATCCAAAAAAAGATTCTCTCCAGAGAACATGGATTTGTCTACCAAATGTTGCAGGAATGTACATTTCTCTGGAAAGAAAGTTATTATCTTTCATCAAATTTTCAAAAGAATTGATGACCCTATAAAGGGTAAAACCCCATAGCATAGAGAGGATCGATCATCTTGTCGTGAAAACTTACCTTCTCCAGGCCAGCCCCTCACACTAGTCTTCCCATGAAGCTCAGTGACCACTGTTATGTCCGCTCACATGCCTTTCTGCAATCGTCTTAGAGAAAACATATGCTTCACATTTCATTTCCTCTAAATTCCTTTTGGTGGCTATTTATTTACAGTAATTGCAAAAAAAAGCATGCGTTCATCATGGAAAGGTTGAGTTTAGGATTCTACCCATTCTTAAACTGATCCTAGCTAATGAAAGTAAAATGATAGACTTACAGTTAATGAGCCAGTTAATGTTCTACCAGACACTATGCCTATCTTCCATCCTTTAATTATGGGCATAACTTGATTCTAGACACGCAGAGATATGGCCATGAGAATCAGCCTTACTCAAAGTTAGCAGAAGTAGTGGAGTGAGAGCGTAAGTTGAAGCTATGATTTGGAGTACAAAAAGGCAAGCTTTGGGTTCTGGTTTCAAATCATGCAAAGAGCTTGGAAATTGTCACTCCAGCCATTGAAACAATAAAAAGTCAGACAAACAAAAAAACTCAATGACATTTCTTGAACCTATCATAGAATGAAAGTCACAGAGCAAATACCACCCCAAAATCTAGAGAGAGAGTCACATCCAGAGTGACATAACCCTTGAAATTTGCTTACCTGGAACAAAAGTCACTGAAATCCATAATCTGGTAGGCACACTTAAATGATTATTTTGGCAAATTTCTGAAGGCTAAGTGCAGAATACCTTGAGGGTGAGAAACTCCGGGTGGCTGCAGTCACAGGCGGGCTCCTCATCCTTGTGTGGAAATTCACCAGGTTCTCAAAGTGAAGATCTGAAAAACATCTCCTCGTGGTCATGGCTGATAACTATTGATAAATGATTAACATTATTTAAAATGTTTCAAAAATAAGTATAAATATGCCAAGAGAGGAGATAAAATAAAATCACACAAAATTCTCAAAACCAGAGAAGGCAGAAAAGAGGGGAAAAAAAGAAATAGAGCAAATATGAAGCAATTAGAAAGCAGTCGCAAAGATAGTATCTATAATCCAACTACATAAATAATTGAATTTTGAATGTTTTAAATATACCAGTTAACAATGTGATGTGGAGTATAGGAGAACTTTGTAATATTCTTGCAGCTTTTTTTGTATAGCTAAAACTATTGTAAAATTAAAAGTTTATTATTGAATGTTATTTTAAAAAGACAAACTTCATCCCAAAATGTTTCTCCCCAGCCCACTTCCACAGAATCCGAAGTGCCACCATAGAGAGCTATCACCTCTAATTCTTATTTTGTGAAGGAAGCCCTCCTGGGTATTATGTTAAGCATTATTGTTATCTTGATTATCACTTGAGACAGGTGTTTTTCTCTCCTATAGCTAGCTAAGGAAGGGACTGAAGAAACTAGGCTTTCCACTGAGGAGAAGGGAGTGTTACTATGGAGCTGGCAATGCCAGGAAGGCAGAGATGAGTAGTGTGCCCCAGCAGGGGTTACCAATCCTGACAACCCAGGCTCTGTGTTTGTGAAAATCTGCAGAATAAACACGGTAAACAGAGAGGCAAATTGAAGCAGCTCCAACTTGCATGTAGAGAGGAGGGCCTGCTGGCTCCTGCTGACTTTTACTTCAAGGGCCTCAGCTTGGTGTTATAGTACTTCTTCTAGTGGCACTCTCTCAAAGCAGTTCACAACATCTCAAATTAAAAGCAGCTCTCCCTAGTGATTTATTACTTTAGAGCTTTACAGAAATGGTGAGGGAATCTCAGTGGCACTTGACTGTCTATTTTGTCACAAGTTAGAGGAAGGCTGAGAAAAAATGGTTAGGGAGTGGGTAATTATGAAAGAGAATACAACCTCAGATGCTTTTCCCTCCCAGACATGTTCTAACTTGTGTCTGGGTTCAGCTTAGCATAGGTGAAATCTCATTTAGCCAAATCAACATGCTTGTGAATATCCAGGGGATGAGGGTGAGAGAATCAAATTTTATCAAGAAAATGCTGTTTTCTCCTTGGGTTCAATATCAATTCAGAAATGTTTTATATTCATATCTCTTGGATCTGCAATGTGCTACGATCCCCTCATATGGGTTCAAATCTCGCTGCCTCCTCCTCTAGTTTCTCTGTCAACTAGTTAAATGTAATTCTGTAAATAAATAATTAAAAACAGTAGGAAAGCCTCTTAAACGGTTTGCCACTATGACTCTTTCTTAAACCAAGAATTCTGCTGGCTATGTCAATTACTCCTCCCTTAAGCATCTGCAGGCCTTGGTTTTCTTAAGCAGAGGATATATGTCATCCCATGGGTTTTTCACAGACGAACCTTTTAGAGATGAACAAAAGGAGAAATAACCTGGACCAACAGTTCCAAGATCTAAATGATCATTAGAATTACTTGGAAACCTGGTTAATTATACAGATTTCCAGGTCATACACCTCACCTACTGAATCCCTGGAGGTAAGGCCTAGGAATCAGCATGCTAAAAAGTATTACAATTCTAGATTTAATTAAATAAGAAGCCCTCCAAGGTGATTCTGCTGATTAACCAGTTTTGAAAACACTGGTCTAATCCAAATTCCAGCTAGAGGTTAACAGTCAGGACCACAGAGCCACACTGAGAGACTTTATGTGGTTGGAATATTTCTGAGGAACTCAATAGCATGTTGATAGAGGAGACCTAGCTAACAAATGGTTATTAGATCCTATTCATTTATGTTCACAATTCTCCTGTCTGGAGGACAGGGCCAAGTATACCATCTATCTACAATCAATATAAGGAATGTATTTTCCTCTCCTTCAGCTCAAGCAAATTAACCTTCCTAGTTCTTAATTCAATCTTAGCTACCAGAAACCACTCTAGAATCATTCCATTTCTTCACCTTAGTCTTCCAGACAATGTGGGGTCAGTACCAGAATTTGAATACCAATTCATAATCCAACGTCTATAAACAGAAATGTTCACAGGGCAACACCGAGAATTTTCCAGAGTAGATGACTCTTCAAATTTGTTTGGGCACATGCCCAAGAGGCCAAATCACCAGGCAAAGTATCATGGTGGTTGAGCCACAGCAATCTTTTCACTCTCAGCCAGAAGAGCTCCAAGAGAAAAGGTTCCTCTATCCTACCCTACACAATCATCTCTGAATGTAACTTCCAAAGATAGACTAAAATTTCATTTTCTGAGATATACTGCAATGAGCACTGCACTTGGAGTCAGGAGACATCTGATTGAGTAATCTTAGATAAATCACCTTTCCTCTCTGAACCTTAGTTTTCACATCTATAAAATGAAGGAATTAAGCTGAACAAGCCTTTAGAATCACTGCCGTAATTTTTTTTTTTTTTGAGAAAGATTAGCCCTGAGCTAACACTAACATCTGCCACCAATCCTCCTCTTTTTGCTGAGGAAGGCTGGCCCTGAGCTAACATCCATGCCCATCTTCCTCTACTTTATATGTGGGACGCCTACCACAGCATGGCTTGTCAAGTGGTGCCATGTCAGCACCCAGGATCCCAACTGGGAACCCCCGGCTGCTGAAGCAGAACATGTACACTTAACCGCTGCACCACCAGGCCAGCCCCCTCACTGCCATAATTTGTAATTGACCAGTAGGGTCATTTGTAATATGTGTTCTGGACTTCTCAGGTCCCCAGTTATATGTAAGGAATCTGAATAAGAACTCCAAGAGTTACTTGCTTGGTACTAAATTCAGCCCCAAAGAACTTCCAACTTTTCATCTCAGTTCGCCCTGCACTGGACCAGTAAGCTACCCAACCACAAGGCAAGGGAGCCAGGGAAAACAGCCTGTTAACATTGCTGCTCAAAGTCTGAGAGGACCTATCAGGAAACCCATGCCTTTTAACATAACTGAGTTCCATGACTGCCAAAGGAAATTGTACAAAGGTTATTATCTCATCCAAAATTCCCAAAATGAGATACAATCATAAGAGTCTTTCAATTGAGACAAGGATTGTTCAACTTTAGCACCTGGTGATAGCAATAAAGACAGAACCTCGTGCCTATTGTCTGGTCTCTTAAAGTGGAAAGACCAAATTAACATGGTGGGTGATCAGTAGGCTCACTCAAGCTCTATAGAAAGATCTCTCTCTCTCTCTCCCTCCTGTTTGGTTCTTGTTCTACTTGGTTTCAATCAGATGATTTCTTCACTCTCCAGATCTTTGCTTCCAGTGTCCCAGATATCTTCTTAGCAAGATAATCATTCCTGTGGAAACAATTCTCTCTTTCTGGGGAAACCACAGGCACAGATTTCTGTTTGGTTTTGGGGTAGTGATTTATTTTCCTTTCTTTCTTTTTTGTCTGGTGTGGGTTGACAGGAAGAAGTGAGGGTATTATTCTGGTCCCAAAAGCATAGCTCAAGTTTCTCACACTATAAAGCTAACCAGCTTCATAAAACATCACAAGATCTTCGCCTCTTCTACTGAAAGCCCATAAATAACAGAAGAGGCCATGGGAAGCCCATTTCCCCCAAAAGCATACAAGTATCCTTTTATAATGCTGTTTCCAGAGGTTAGGATCCACACCCAAATATATCACACTACTGAATGGCATGCTTAGGTTGGGGAGACACGGTGTGATGGATGGTGATGCAAACTGCCATCACAGCATACCGTCCTTTACCTGAAAAAGGCATTTCTCACCACCAAATGAGGCACCACATGATACAAGATCCTACCATGTGCTGTTGCATCCTATCACATAACTTGGGACACTAGTGATTTTCTAGAAGGACCTAAACACCTAATGACATGTCCTCATTGTCTAAGTTCTGCTGGGGTCTACTCAATCTCCATCCACTCTAGCCAGCTCTTACTACTCACTTTATCACAACAGCACTCCTAGCTTTATGACCATTTTAATCATTTACCTATCAGGATCTTACTCCAAGGTGTGAATGTCCAGAGAATTTGTCACATATGTGCTGGAAGCCCAGAATTATCAGTGAATTTTGACTCAGATCCTGGACACAGGATGAAAACTCTGAGAGACTCAGGCACGTCCCCTGGTCCAGAAGAAACCCAGCCTTTTGTCTCTTGGAGGCCTGAAACACTAATATAAAGACTCATAGCCCCTTGGTTCAAATCTGAAACACTGGTACGAAAACTCATAGCTCCTGTGTTTGTTTGTTCATTCAACAAATATTATTAAACACCTAATATGTGCCATTCATTGGGGATTCAGCAGGAAATAAAACAAAGAAAGTCTCTGCTGTCACGAAGCTCAGAGTGTAGCAGGGATAGACAGACATTAAACAAATGAAATTAATTAATTAATATCACATTGTCATAAGGGCTATAGAAAAATTAATCAGGTCAAGGAAGAGGAATGGTGTGCTGTGGGAAGGGGCTGAAATTTTAAATAGAGTGCTCAGGGTAGGCCTGATCAATATGTGGTATTTGAGCAAAGATCTGAAGCAGATCAGGTAATGAACAATGTGGATATCTGAGGGGAAGAGCCTTCCAGGCAAAGGGTACAGCCAGGACAAAAAATCTGGATTTTTTTTGTGTGTGTGTATTTGAGGAACAGCAAAGAGGCCAGTGTGGCTGAAGTATTGTGAACATATGGGGAAGCGGGGGTAGCAAAGGGATGAGATGAGGAACTAGAGGCCCAATCATAGTCCATTGTGAGGACTTTGGATTTTACTGTAAGTGAGATGGGAAGCCATGGGGGTTTTGAGCAGAGAAGTGACAGGAGTTGACTCACATTTTAACAATACCACTCTGGCTGCTACGTGAATAATAGATTGAAGGGGGAAAGGGAAGAAGCCAGGAGACCAGTAAAGAGATTATTACTCTAGTCCAGGTGAGAGAGGACAGTGGCTCAGAACAGAGAAATAGCTTCAGGAAGTTTGCCTCTGCTGACTAGCACACCAGAATCACTGAGCCTGCCTGTGCTGACCTTACTGCCATGTAGGTTTATAGAACCCATCCTCTTTTGCTGCTCTCTCACTGCCCAACAAATTAGCAGTGTCATCTCTTTGCCAATCTAGCCTGAGTCAATTCTAGAATCTTCAGGATTGGTACCTGTTCTGTGCCTGGAGTCTGATCAATATGCTGCAGTGGTGCTCCTTTAGCCAGGAAACTAGAAGCACTTGCCCTATAAACCAGAGACCAACCCATGAGACATTAGGTGTCAGCCCACAGAAACTCAAAAAGCCACCCCTACTCTCACAACACAGCTAAGTGTCATTGCCTTCAGTAACCCTAAGTAGAGAAGCTATACTATCATAATATTGCTTTGAGAGCTTATTATGTGGCAAGCATTGTGTAGAATTCTCTATACGGATTATTTCATTTAAACCTTTCAACAAACCTATGAGACAGATTCTATTATTACTCACTTGTGATGGTTAGTTTTATGTGTCAACCTGACTAGGCTATAGTACCCAGTTATTCAATCAAATACTAACCTAGGTGTTACTGTAAAAAGTATTTTGTAGATGTGATTAACATGTACAATGAGTTGACTTTAAGTAAAGGAGGTTGTTCTTGATAAAGTGAGTGGGCCTCATCCAATCAGTTAGAAGACCTTAAAAGTAAAATAGAGTTTTCCCAGAGAAGAAGAAATTCAGCCTCAAGACTGCAGCATCAACACTTGCCTAAATTTCCAGGCTGCCAGCCTGTTCTACAGATTTCAGATGTGCCAGCCCCCACAATCCAGTGAACCAATTCCTTAAAATATATATATCCTATTGCTTCTGTTTCTCTGGAGAACACTGACTGATAGACCACTTTGACAGATGAAAAATGAGATTCAAAATAGTTAAGCAAGTTACTCAAGGTCACAACAGCTACTAAGTATAAAGAATCAGGCCTTAGCAGACTGACTTCAAATCATACATCTCATCCACAGCTTCCTCTAAGACATCTGAATCCATTTAAAATATTGTCTGATCCTGAGAAATCTTCAAGAGTCTGTATACTTATTATATTAAAACATGAATAGCTTCTTATTATTATATACTTACTATACCTATTATTCTTATTAGTGATAATTATAACTATCATTTATTGTCATTCTTGTATTCCAGGCATTCTGCAAGCATTATTTATATTATGTAATCCTCACAACAACCATATAAGGTAGTTAACATTGCCATCAATTTATAGATGGTAAATATGAGGATCAGAGATGTTAAGTAACTTGTCCAGTCATACAGCTGGTATAAGACAGAGCTGAGATTCAATATCATTGCTCCAGCCTGACTTCTCCTGAACTAGAGTAGAGTAGAACCCAGTGATTACCCAGCATTGCACTCTAAGGAGCCATTGTTAATCCACTGAGTCAGTTGATTATTTTCCTTACAAGGCCATGTCTCTGCTTGCTTAGGGTCCTTGGCTCCTGATGCACCTCCAGAATCAATTAAACTCCAAGAACAGTCCCTAAAAGTATTGGATCTGTTATTTTTACTCTGGATTAGTAGCTACTATTACTGGGACCTGCCCTAGGTAAGCACAATTTATGAGGTCGGTGGCTCTTATAAAGAGGCGTTAAGGAAGAGAGAGGACAGATCTTCTGACTCCATGGAGTAAGCTTTGAAGTCAGAACACAGATTCAAATCTCTGCTCTGTGACCTTGAGCACATCAGCTAAATTTCTGAACCTTAGTTTCTTCATCTGTAAAACGGAAATGATAATTGTTATGGGATTGTTTTGGGGATTAGAAAGGGGATATGATAAAAACTTTAGGCCAGAGTACGGGCTCACCAAATAGGAGCTATATACAGTTACAGAACTTTTGGCGCTGGCTTATTGGGCCCTCAGGCTGACCTGAGCACCTCAGCAGGCAACCTAAGAGCTCTGACTGTGCTCCAAACTGAAATAAACTTCTCAAGGACAAACACAGCCATGCCTGTATAGTTCACTACATAGAGCTTGTGCTCAGTAAGTGAAATTTTAAAGCAAAATAGTCCCAAAGCAAAATTAGTGAAGAAACCAATGGTATGTTCTGACCATCATTCCAGCACAATTAGTATTGTGTAGTGCGAAAGACCACTTCATCATTAATTCAGTTCAACTCTCATTTTCTGAGCTCTTACTCTGTGTCAGATCCTGTGCTAGGTATTGGGGTTGTAGGGAAGAATAAGGCATCATCTCGCCCTCAATCAGCTTCTAGTCTAATGGGTTTGCAGGCATGAGAAAGTGAGAAGAGATAGACAAGAGTATTTTACTTAGTCAATAGTTATGTGGCACTTACTTTGTGCCAGATACTCTTAAACTCATTAATATCTCAAATCAACTCAATGAAGTAGTTAATATTATTAGTCCTATTTTAAAGATGAGGAAACTGAGACATCATAACACAGAGTAACTTGTCCATGGTCACACTGTCAATAAATGGCAGAGCCAGGATTAGAACATATGCCATTATACTACTGTACTCCAACAAGACTTCCTTGTTACCTATACACTGATGGGGGAACCTCCTGGAAATGACTGGAAGAGCCAGTCAAAAGGTTCTAGAAACTCTAAGGATTGATGCATGTTGTTATCCTCCAAGAAGTGGGAAAATTCACTGATCACAAAGCAGAAAATAACCAGAACATCAAATAATGAATTTTGGTGTACCTACCCATAGAATATGCAAAAATATGGGAATTTCTCTCTGTATTAGTTATTTTTTGCTTTTTGCTGCACTAATAATTACCTTAAAACTCAGCAGTTTAAAATAACAAACATTTATTATCTCACGGTTTCTGCAGGTCAGGAATTTGCCCATAGCTTAGCTAAGTGCCTCTGGCTCAAGGTCTTTAATGAGGTCACAGTCAAACTGTCAGCCAAGGTTGCAGTCTTATCTGAAGGCTTTCCTGAGGGAGGATCTACATCTGAGCTCACTCATGTAGTTGTTGGCAGGACCTAGTTCTTCACAGGCTATTGGTCAGAGGGCTCAAGTTTTTGCTGGATGGCTACCTCAGTTCCTTCCTGGGCTTCTCGAATAGTGCAACTCACAACATGGCAGCTGGCTTCCCTCAGAGTGAGTAAGCAAGAGGATAGACACATGCCAAACAAGAGATTAGATATGATGTCAAAAACATAAAATGTGGGAGTAGGGGAGTAAAAAAGCAGAGCTTTTACAAAAAGGTCAAGCTAAAGAGTCTATCAACTCAATACAGACTGCTATACACATAGAATATTATATAGGAACCTCATGGTAATCACAAACAAGAAACCTATAATAAGTAAGCAAATAAGTAAGGTGAAAGAAATCAAACATATCACTAAAGAAAGCCATCAAACGACAGGAGAAGTCACCATCTTTTTATAACCTAATCTAGGAACTGACATCCCTTTACTTCTGACATGTTCTATTTGGTAAAAGAAAGTTAATAAGTTCAGCTTTATACTGAAAGGAAGAGGATTACACAGGACATGAATATCAGGAATTGGATATCTTTGTGGGCCATCTTAGAAACTGTCTAGCACAGTCTCTAACATTGTTCAAAGGCAGGAAGCTGTGCATTGGCTCTCCCAGTAGATCATTAGTCTGGCTTGTTGCTTTCAGGTACTAGAGTATCTTGCACCACTGAATTCAGAAGAAATTCTTGTACTGAGAATCAGACGCTAAGTCTAATAATACAAGCTACATTAAGATTTTACTTGTGCTTTTTTCATTTTCATTAGCTTCATTTGGGCCCTTATTTCTAGGTTTTGCCTGACAGGCTTTTAACAAGTGCTATAAAACTAGACTGTTCCTTCTTTAACTCATCACCATTGCTGTTCCATGCTTCAAAAGACACCTTTTGACTCAGCTCCAGGAAGACTTCCCTAACTTGCCTGGCACAAGGGGATTTTCTTGCCTGAGACCCATGTACATGTCTTTAAGACACACATATAGGCAAACAGTAGCAGGTTATGTGTGGAATTGGAATAGACAAGGTTAATGACACTTTTTTCCCTGCCTCAAGCAGAAGCAAGTATACTCACAAGCCTCTAAGCATTTATTATATATAATTAACACTTGTGAAAATAATGTTACACTCACTGGTAAAAAGAACAAAGTAGGGTGGGTTCTCCCCTAAGACAAGCGCTTACTTCAATATTTCTTACTTATTGTTGTCAATATTTGGAATTTTCTGGACTGTGGGTCTACGTAGATCTTAACACTTTCTTCCTGACTTAGCTGACCTATCAAGTATTGACCTCTGAGCTGCTTTGCTGTCTGACACTGCAGCCTTTGGTTATCTAAGCTTGCCTATCAGCAAAGTCAACTTGATTTTTCTTAGACAGTTTGCTCCTCCAGGCTGCAACTTTTTGCTGATTTCACTTTTTCTTACCAAACCCTAAGTTCTGGTCCCTCCTGGACATCTCCTGTCCTGCTGCCACTTATTCCATATTGTAAAAATGACTCTTTTTCACTTGTAGCAAATTTTCTGCCTCTGTCAGGAAACTGATGCCTTTGGGCATAGACTCCTTGTTACAACTTTACCCAAGCCTATCCTGTCTAGGCTCTGTATCACACTTGAAAATATTATTTCTAATTCCCTACATCTACCATCAAATTTATCTGTTTCCTGGCCAGTGCCCTCAGCACTTTCTACCTGATAAACTAATCCATGCTTAGTTGTTGATCACCAGGAATATCTTGATGAGTTACCCTATACAGAAGAATTCACACTTTAGTTACTAACGAAAAATACATCAGAGCACAAAGTGAATAGCTACTGTAGAATTTCTGGCACTCTGGCAGAATGCTAGGATCATTACTTTGGATAAAAGGACATAATACCAGTCCCTTTCAAGTTACACTACAGATGCCCTCCTGTTCCACTTATGTAAAGGGCCTGTTCTTTATAGAACATATATAGGCTAAAAAGAAATTGTTATTAAAAAACATCTCATCACATTGACCCACTGAAGCTGTTTTACCTACACAACTCAATATCTGGACATATCCTTAGAAAACCAGGAGTTTCTCTAAAAATCTTTTAATTTAAAAAAATAAACAAATGGACAATAGTTTATCGTATAAGGATGTATACAACTTTACCTATTGTCTAGACCAACATCTTTTGACTGGTTTCCCTTTCAGTCTTTTGAAAGCTCAATTATTGCCAGCTAGTTCCTATGGTACATAAGATTACCCATAAGTTCCTATGGTACATAAGAATCATAAGTATTCCATCATCTCCACAATAGGGAAAAATCAAGAACCACTTTTATATAGCATTGTTTCCATGACACAGTGTGTACAAAGTTACAAAAGACTGGTTGATAAATGAACTTTTGGAAATCACCTCATTTGAAAGTTGGGAACGGCTTGCAATGTTAGGTATGTGGCATTTTCCCAGGTTTTTAAACACTATGCTAGAGAAAATCCTGTGGTTCCTTGCTAATGAAAAGAAATCCAAACTTTTTCCCTGGTGATATTTGCCTCATCTCACCCACATATAGTGAGAGACATAGACCACCATTTCCCAGACTGAGTGTAAGGATGCTTTTGGGCATTAAAAAATATCCTCAGTAGGTCAAGGCATATTGAGCTGTCTCAATCTCTCTTAACTCCCACATGTACACACTTCCCAAGAGGACCCCTAAATAAACAAAATCTACCTGAACTTCAAACAAATGGCATTATTAATACCATTCCCTTCCTAAGGAAGGAAGAAACAAAACCAAACTCCAAATTAAAGATTTAGTCAGAGAGTGATGTCACCATCATGGAGGAGTGAGCTGTTCCTCTAGGCTCTCCCCACCAAGACACAATGAAAAGGACATTCATTAACCACCTGAGAACATCCACACAATGCAATAGATGTGTGAGAGATCCACACAGCCATACATCTGAAGATGGAGGCACTGGACCCCTGGGGAAGCAGTGGAAGGAGGTAAGTGGATCTCCTCTCCCTCTCCAGTGGCAGCAATCTGAGGCACAGGACCTCACACAGTGGCTGGGACACAACTCTGAGAGGAGATGGGGAAAAAGAGGTCCTTTCATGGCAATGCTTTCACTCTCAGAGTTGCTCTCCAGCCCATGGGAATGTTCCATACTGAGGCAGCTAAGTCACTGCAGGGGCATCCCCCCCAAGCCAAGCAGCCTAGGCAGGCCACCAATGAGTACAGAGCAGGAGTATGAGCAGGAAAGAAAGTGACTTCTTCTCCCCCATCCCACCTGGTGCACTACCTTTGCTGGTTGGCAAGGAAAGAGGATCCCTGCCAGAATACCTGCACCTGCATGTGGGCAGCAGCAGTGGCCAGATGCAGAGAGCCCAATTGTCACAACTTCCAATAGATGGGCACAACTGCTAGGAGATGTGGAGGGCTCAGAAAACACAGCTCCTGCCTCCCATCAGTGGTGGCAGTTGGAATCTCCAACCAGATATAACCACTATGCACCAGCAGAAAGCCACTCCATCAAATAGCATGAAGAAATACATTAACACTCCAGACCAGAAGGAACATGACAAGTATACAGAAACCAATCCTGAAGGCACAGAAATTTACAACCTAAATGGCAGAGAATTCAACATACTTATCAAAAAGAAACTCAATGAGTTACAAGAAAACTCAGCAAGACAGTTGAATGAACTCAGGAATAAAATTAATAAGCAGAGGGAATTCTTCACAAAAGACATTGAAACTCTAAAAATAAATCAAACAGATGTTGGAGATGAAGAACACAATGACTGAGATTTAAAAAAAATCTAGAATCTTTAAAAAACAGAGCTTACATTATAGAGGACAAAATTAGCAAATTAGAAGACAGAAATATAGAAATGCTTCAGGTGGAGGAGGAGAGAGAACTAAGACTAAAAAGAAATGAAGAAATTCTCTGAGAAATATCCAACTTAATTAGGAAATGCAACATAAGGATTATAGGTATTCCAGAGGGAAAAGCGAGGGAAAAAGGAGCAGTGAGCTAGTTCAAAGAAATAATAGCTGACAACTTCTAAAACCTGGGGAAGGAGATGGAATTACAAGCAAATGAAGCTAATAAACTCCTAATTACATCAATGTAAAAAGACTGTCTCTAAGGCATATATTAGTAAAACTGGCAAAAGTCAATGAAAAAGAAAAAATATTAAGGGCAGCAAGGCAGAAGACAATAATCTACAAAGGAATGCCTATCAGGCTTTCAGTGGACTTCTCAGCAGAAACCTTCTAGGCTAGGAGAGAGTGGAATGATATATTCAAAATTCTCAAAGACAAAAACTTTCAGCAAACAATACTCTATCCAGTGAAAGTATCCTTCAGATAGGATAGAGAAACAAAAAATTCCCCATATAATCAAAAGCTGAGGGAATTCACCACCACAAGAAGCCCCTCCCACAAGAAATGATCAAGAAGGCCCTCGTACCTAAACAAAAAAGAAAGAGCTTATAAAGCCTTGAGGAAAGAGACAAAGAGACAAAATCAGAAAGTTACAACTCTCTATCAGAAGAGGTTAGCAAACAATTATAACATTAAACATAAAGGGAAGGAAAGCATCAAAAATAACTGAAATCACTTCTTTTTAATCACAAACTCACAACACAAAATGGAATAAGTTGTGACGACAATAAGTTAGATGGGGAAGAGGAAAAGGATGGAATCTGCTTAGACTAAGGGAATAAGAGGCCATCAGAAATGAACTATATCATCTATGAGATCTTTTATACAAACCTCATGGTAACCACTAAACAAAGTCATAACAGAGACACAAATGATAAATAAAGAGAAAACTGAGAAAAGCATCACAGAAAATCACCAAACTGAAATGGCTCTCAGATATACATGAGATGAGAAACAAGGAAAATACAGAACAACCAGAAAAGAAGATATAAAATGGTGGTATTCAGCCTTCATATATCAATAATCACTGTAAATGTAAATGGATTGAATTCTCCAATCAAAACACACACAGTGGCTGGATGGATCAAAAACAAGACCCAGGAGCCAGCCTGGTGGTGTAGCAATTAAGTTCACACACTCAACTTTGACTGCCCAGGGTTCACCAGTTCATATCCTGTGCTCAGACCCAGCACTGCTTATTGAGCCATGCTGTGGCAGGCATCCCACATATAAGGTAGAGGAAGATGGGCACAGACCTTAGCTCAGGGCCAGTCTTCCTCAGCAAAAACAGGAGAATTGGTGGCAGATGTTAGCTCAGGGCTAATCTTCCTCAAAAAAAAAAAAATAAGACCCAACAATATGCTGCCTCCAGGAAACACATCTCAGCTCTAAAGACAAACATAGTCTCAGAGTGAAGGGATGGAAGATGATACTCCAATTAAATTGCAAACAAAAGAAAGCAGGTGTTGTCATACTTATATCAGACAAAGCAGACCTCAAAATGAAAAAGGCAATGGTAGGCAAAGAGGGGCAGGATATAATGATAAAAGGGACACTTCACCAAAAGGACATAACACATATAAATATATATGCACCTAACACAGGAGCACCAAAGTACATAAAGCAACTATTAACAGACCTAAAAGGAGAAATTAACAGCAACACAATAATAGTAGCAGACCTCAACACCCCACTTACATTGACAGAAAGTCAACAATGAAATAGTGTAATTAAATGAAAAACTAGACCAGAGGGACTTAATAGATATATACAGAACACTCCATCCAAAAACAACAGAGTACACATTCTTCTTGATAGACCATATATTGGGAAACAAGGCAAACCTCAATAAATTTAAGAAGATTGAAATCATATCAAGCATCATTTCCAACCATAATGCTATGAAACTAGAAATCAACTACAAGAAAATAGTTGGGAAAGTGACAAATATGTGGAGACTAAACAACATACTACTGAACAACCAATGGATCATGAAGAAATTAAAGGAGAAATCAAAAAATATCTGGAGACAAATGAAAATGAAAATCTGCCATACCAACTCATATGGGAGGCAGAAAAAGCAGTCCTAAGAGGGAAATTCATAGCAATGTAGGCCTGCTTTAACAAACAAGAAAAATCTCAAATAACCAATCTGAAACTACACCTGACAGAACTAGAAAAAGAAGAACAAACAAAGCCCAAAGTCAGCAGAAGGAGGAAAATAATAAAAATTAGAGCAGAAATAAATGAAATTGAAACCAAGAGAAACAGAGAGGATCAGTGAAACTAACAGCTGGTTCTCTGAGAAGATAAAAAAATTGACAAACCCTTAGCTAAACTCACCAAGAAAAAAGAGAGGGCTCAAATAAATAAAACTAGAAATGGAAGAGGAGAAACTACAACACATAACACAGAAATACAAAGGACTATAAGAGAATACTGTGAAAAACTATATGCCAACAAATTGGATAACCTAGAAGAAATGGATAAACTCTTAGACTCATACAACCTCCCCAAAATTAATCCAGAATAGATAGAGAATCTGAATGAATCAATCACAAGAAAAGAGAAGAAACAGCAAACAAAAACCTCCCAAAAAACAAAAGTCCAGGACCAGATGGCTTGTTGGGGAATTCTGCCAAACATTCAAAGAAGATTTAATACCTATCCTTCTCAAACTATTCTAAAAATTGAAGAAGACAGAACACTTCCTAATTCATTCTATCAGGCCAACATGACACTGAACACAAAGCCAGACAAGGACAACACAAAGAAGGAAAATTACAGGCCAATATCATTCATGAAGATAGATGCAAAAATTCTCAACAGAATACTGGCAAACTGAATATGTACAATATTTTAAAAGGAACACACACCATGATCAAGTGGGATTTATACCGAAGCAAGGATGGTTCACCATCCACAAATCAATCAACGTGATACACCACATTAACAAAATGAGGAATAAAAACCACAGGATCGTCTTAATAGATGCAGAGAAAGCATTTGACAAGATCCAACAGGCATTTATGATTAAAACTCTCAATAAAATGGATATAGAAGGAAAGCACCTCAAAATAATGAAGGCCATATATGACAAACCCACAGCCAACATCAGACTCAATGGTGAAAAACTGAAAGCCATCACTCTGAGAACAGGAACAAGACAAGGGTGCCCACTCTCGCCACTCTTATTTAACATAGTACTGGAGGTTTTGGCCAGAGCAATTATGCAAAAAAGAAAAAAAAGAAATAAAAGGGATTCGAATTGGCAAGAAAGAAGTGAAACTTTTGCTATTTGCAGATGATATGATTCTATATAGAGAAAACGCTAAAGAATCCATCAGAAAGCTGTTAGAAATAATCTACAACTACAGCAAATTTGCAGGGTACAAAATCAACTTACAAGAATCAGTTTCATTTCCATACTCTATTAACAAACTAGCAAAAGAGAACTCAAGAATACAATCCCATTTACAATCACAACCAAAAGAATAAAATGTCTAGGAATAAATTTAACCAAGGAGATGAAAGACTTATACAATGAAAACTATAAGACATTATTGAAAGAAGTCGATGATGACATAAAAAATGGAAAGATATTCCATGCATATGGATTGGAAGAATAAACATAGTTACAATGTCCATATTATCTAAAGCAATCTACAGATTCAATGCAATTCCAATCAAAATCCTAATGACATTCTTCACAGAATAAAACAAAGAATCCTAAAGTTCATATGGAGCAACAAAAGACCCCAAATAGCTAAAGCAATCTTGAGAAATAAGAGCAAACCTGGAGGAATCACAATCCCAGACTTTAAAATATACCGCAAAGCTATAGTAATCAAAACATCAGGATACTGGCACAAAAACAGACACACAGATCAATGGAACAGAATTGAAAGCCCGAAGTAAAACCACACATCTACAGACAGCTAATCTTCAACAAAGGAGCCAAGAACAAACAGTGGAGAAAGGAAAGTCTCTTCAATAAATGGTGTTAGGAAAACTGTGCAGGCACATGCAAAAGAATGATAGTAGACCATTATCTTTCACCATACACAAAAATTAACTCAAAATGGATTAAAGACTTGAAGGTAAGACGTGAACCTATAAAACTCCAAGAAGAAAATATAGGCAGTACACTCTTTGACATTGGTCTTAGAAGGATCTTTTCAAATACTATGTCTACCCAGGCAAGAGAAACAAAATGGGCCTACATCAAACTAAAGAGCTTCTGCAAAGCAAAGAAAACCAGGAACAAAATAAAAAGACAACCTACCAACTGGGAGAAAATATATGCAAATCACATATCCGATAAGGGGTTAATCGCCAAAATATGTAAAGAACTCATATAATTCAACAACAACAAAACCCAATCAAAAAATGGGCAGAAGATAGGGCTGGCCCCGTGGCCGAGTGGTTAAGTTCGTGTGCTCTGCTGCAGGCGGCCCAGTGTTTCGTTGGTTCGAATCCTGGGTGCAGACATGGCACTGCTCATCAAACCACGCTGAGGCAGCACCCCACATGCCACAACTAGAAGGACCCACAACAAAGAATATACAACATGTACTGGGGGGCTTTGGGCAGAAACAGGAAAAAAATAAAATCTTTAAAAAAAAAATGGGCAGAGGATCTGAACAGACATTTTTCCAAAGAAGACATACAGATGGTCAACAGGTACGTAAAAAGATGTTCAACATCACTAATGATCATGGAAACGCAAATCAAAACTACAATAAGATATCATCTTACACCCATTGGAATGGCTATAATCACCAAGACAAAAAAATAACAAATGTTGGAGAGGATGTGAAGAAAAGGGAAACTTCATACACTGCTGGTAGGAACACAAACTGGTGCAGCCACTATGGAAAACAGTATGGAGATTTCTCGAAAAATTAAAAATAGAAATACCATACGACCCAGGTGTCCCACTACTGGGTATTTATCCAAAGAACTTGAAATCAACAAATTCAGAGAGACTTATGCACCCTTATGTTCACTGCAGCATTATTCACAATAGCCAAGATGTGGAACCAACTCAACTGCCCATCAACATATGAATAGATAAAGAAGATGTGGTATATATATATATATAAGGGAATACTGCTCAGCCATAAAAAAGACAAAATCATCCCATTCGCAACAACATGGATGGACCTTGAGGGTATTATGTTAAGCAAAATAAACCAGACAAAGACAAACAACACATTATTTCACTCATACGTGGAAGATAAACACATGGACAAAAAGAACAGATTAGTGGTTACCAGAGGGGAAGGGGATTGGAGAGTGGGCATAAGGGGTAAAGGGGCACACATATATGGTGGCTGAAAAATAGTAATGTATATCTGAATTTTCACAATTTTATAAACTATTATGACCTCAGTTAAATAATTATAATAAAGAAAAAGATTTAGTCAGAGACCACTCATTGATCCCCATTTCCTCTCCTTGGTGCCTGGAAGACAGAGACTGATCTCCTTAGCCTAGCTTACATGGCCCTTCACAGTCAGGTCCTAGTTTAACTTCCCAGGCTTTTCTCCCTTTCTTCCTACACTAAACTGTCCATGCCAGTCATATGTTCCCTTCATTGTTCCCCAAATGTCAGTTCCTATGTGCCTTTGCTTGCATCATCTCCCCTTCTTGATCGTCTCAGACTGCTTCTCTTCACTAACAGGAGGCAGTCTGGTATGTGGAAAGGAGAATGAGTTCTGGCGTGCAAAATGTCCAGGGTTCAGATCCTGGCTCTGCCATTTAACAGTCATGTGCCTTTAGGCAAAGTTTCTTAGTTTCTCTTAACCTGAAAAGTGATAATGATAATGTTGTCTACCTTGTAGGAATAGCATATGAGTTAAATGAGATAATGCATGTAAGGTACCTAGCCCATATTAGTTTTCCAACAAATAGGATATATCATCATCATTGTCCTTTTTCATTTTTTAATTAATAGCTCATAGTTCAACCTCCAGTCCAGCATAAGGGGATCTCCACTTTCTCTGAACTCTAATATCTTACTGGATCTGTATCACATGTCTGGTACTTTAATATTATTAGTTTTACTTGTAGGTGCAAATATTTTATCTGCCCAAGTACACTGAAAGCTCATTTAGGGCTAGGATTATGTCAACCTTCTCTGTATTTTCCCAGATAATATTTTATACAGAAGTAGAACCCCCCAAATATTTGTTGATTGTCTAAGATTATAGATGCAGAATCAGTAAGCATTGATTGGCAGGATGATGACACAGGGCTTAAAGGTTAATAAAATTAAATAATAAATAATGTTGCTTGCAGCTAACATTTTATTAAACACTTACAATTACTAAAAACAATATACAGTAAGCATTTACTATGACAGACACTCTGCCAGGCACTTGACAGATACGTCATTTCATCCCCACAACAACATGGTGAGGCAGGAATTATTAGCTCCATTTTACAGATGAGGAAACTGAATCTCACAGGGGTTATATAACTTCTTTAGGATTACATAACTAGTAAGTGAAGGAGCTAGGACCTAGCTCGTTTGACTCCAGATTCTGAGTTCTAAATCAACAGGCATACTGCCTTACTACAGGACAGATACTGTCCTAAGGACTTTAGAAATTATCCTAGAAATTTACTGTTGGTAACAAGACTGCACCTTGCTAAGTGAAAAAGTGTACACAATAGGAAGATTTTCAGCATTCATTGTTGAAAGAAAAATAACCCAGGGAATTCTAGCTCACCAGACCATCGGCACACTCATCCACTGCACGTAATTCCTGACCATTCTTGAATTGAGGATCCAATCTATGTAGGGGAAGAAGGGAGGGTGATCAAGAGGAGGCAGATAGATGGGCAGATGGCTGGAGGAGTGGATGGCCGTGTGGGAGAGTACAGGGACTGTTCTCTGCTGTGTCCCAGGAAGGCTCAATGTCCATCAAGGAAAGAAAACGATTGGGAAATGCTTCACAGTGCCACACACCAAATGGAATAAGAGACTATTCATCCACTTGGAGCAAGAAAAAAGTAACAGTGCCCACTGCCTGTGTGGGTGTTCTTGGCCTTTTTCAGCAAGGTGTGCATTTAAAAAAAGATTAGTACAATAGGGCATGAACAGTCCTATTGAAAACAGCCGCCTGCATAGACTTGGCAGATTTGTACTGTGGAACAGTTCCGTCTGACATTTAAAATGTGGCAAGACTACTTAAATTCAATTTAAAAATAAGTTTTCTATAGCCCCTTATTTTCTTCTTATAAGCATGAGTTCAAGGAAGATGGCATCTTGAGCTTTACAGGATGACCCTCAGAATGAATGCTTGCCAAAGACAAGAATATGTGGCACTAAAGGATGAAAGCTGATTAGGTTGCAATGAATCCCAGGCTCATGCGTGAGAAGACTACTCTCTCAAGAAAGAAAACTTGTGGGTGGAATTTGGATTGGGGTTTGGACCGAGATGCAGCTCCAAACTACCGCAGCCAAGTTCACAAAAGGAACATGAGATCGAGATCTTCTCTCTGGTAAAGAATGATTCATTTTAATCAACAAATGGCAAAGAGTAAAGGGAACAGAGAGGGACATTTTCTGTAATGTCACTCAGGGACCAATGACTTGGGCCTGCATCCTGATTTCTTCACAGTGGTTGAATTTGGTGAAAAGGATTGCAAAACTCTGGTTGAATAGGTCGTGTAGCATAGCTACTGGCTAATTCTTGTTCTGCAGCATAAAGACTTGAAATGATTCTTGAAGGACTCAATAGACAGACTTCTTTTTTCTCCAGTGAGATAGTGGCTTAAAAGCATCTCTCTACATCCTCCAAATTATCCCCCTGCTTTCCTCCTAATGCCTTCTGCTAGAACCATGGCCAGGAGCTAGAGAACATACTGTCACTATATAATAAAAGCTTCCTTGTTTTGAACATTGCAGAGGGAAATTCCACCATTCTCTTCAAACTTCTGCCTCTGTCTGTCCCCTTAAAAGCACCTCCACAAGGGAAGAGGAGTTGATATGCTTGTCAGTCAAAGCCTGAAATATAGATCATGTCACATTTAAACAGTAGATGTAACAAAACCCATTCATGACACTCTCCCACTTGTACTTCTAGAAAGCATCTATATTGATGGTGCAGATTCAGTCCTCTTCTTCTTCTGTACCTTCTCTTTCTTACCTTCTTGCCTCAGGAACAAACTTGGCATCCTTTTTGTCTTTTCTCTGTGCTACTCCATGTAGACGGTTGGGTCAATGGACTCAAGGCCCTTCCTGAGACCTGGCTTCTCTCTCTCCCACTCACTCTCCACTTACCCCCTGCCCCAAGCAGACACATCTGAACACACAGGTCCCAAGATTAGGATTAGGGAGTAGGGGTGAGTAAGAGACTCCATTAAGCCTACATCTTAGGCCCCATCATCCCATTCAGTTTTACTCAAGGATTAATGAGTACTGGCTCAGTTATTAATGAAGTATTAATTAGATTCCCACTTGGTTATTGTTTTTTGCACATAGCTTCCTTGATACAAAACCCTGCAAGAAGGAGGGGTCATCAAGAGGTCAAGAACCAAGGATTTCAGAGTCCCAGGCTAAAATACTAATCTGAGACTATCAAAATCCTATCTATAATTACTATTCTGGAATTGGAAATATATCTTGCCTGGATCACTAAAATAGACACCTGTCTATTCCTCCTACTTCCATTTTCACCTCTCTCTTGCCCATCCTTCTCATTATAGCTAGAATGAACTTCCTAATTCAAAAAATGTTTTCATATTACTTCTTTCCTTAAAACCATTTGTGGTTTTTGTTTGTTTGTTTGCTTTTTCCTTAGCACGACTTCAAAGACTCTTGCTAATTTGGCCCTGGTCAACTGCAAATGAGTAGTTTTCAAAATTTATATCAACAAGAATCACTTGGTATATTTGTCTTACCACAGAAATAGATTCAGTAAGTCTGAGGAGAAGCCTGAAAATCTTCAATGGAACAAATGCCTTAGGTTATTCCTACACAGATATTCTGAGTACCACACTTTGAGAAGCACTTGCTTGTGGTGGTACAGACTGACCTTCCCTCATCATCATCTTGTTCTCCTCCTCAACTGACTCCCTCTGACTCCTATGACTCCCTTTACTCTTCATAGACTCATAAAATCCTGAGTTGGAACAAACCTTAAAGATCACTGAAGTGCCTTTCACACTTATGTAGGCATACCCTCCACAGCTTGTCTCACAAGTAGGTCTCTAGCCTCTGCACCTGATCACACTGTTGAATAGCTCTAAAAAGTCCAAATTTCATCCAAGAAGAGAAACATCCAGGGCTAGTAGATAGAGCACTAGATCTTTAGTCAGAATTTAGATCTTGACCTGCATTTTAGCTGTGTGATCTTAAGCAAATCACTTGATCTATCTGTAACTCAGTCTCCTCCTCTGTAGAAAGGTGCTAATGTGAAAGGCAGTATAATGCAATAGTTAAGAGTATGCACTAGAGCCCAGACTGAGGGGAATCAAACTTTGCCTCTCTAGTTGCTAGAGTGTGATCTCATGCATGTTACTGAACCCCTCCATGCTTCAGGTTAGTTGTCTGTAAGGTGTACCTGATAATAAGAGTAACTAACTCAAGTGGTGAAATGTAAATGAGTTTATATGTGCGAAATGATTGGCACGTAGAAAAAAAAATATAAGTGTTAGATATTACTATTTTCTATTAAATTGGGATAAAATTTCTGCAGTAACTACCTCATAGAGTTGGTATAAAAATTAAAACCACATGAAATGATGTATGATAAAGTGCTCAAGAAACTATAAAATTTCATATAAACATTATCAGATTAATTGAAATCTGTTAGTTCTAAAACTAACCTCAGACTGTATAGAGTAAGCCTAATACCTCGTCTACATAACATCTGAAGACAGCTTATGGTGTACCCCCAAGTCTTAACAGCTCTAGGGTTTTCAACAATTCCTTGTATCACATAGTTTATGGCCTCCTCATCATCTTGGTCATATTTTATGGATGTGATATATTTGGTTATCTATTTTTCTATTTATTAAATATTTCATGAACACCTGCTGCATTCTAAGCACTATGCTATGTGTTGGAGATACCACAATGACAGAAACACAGTTCCAATTCTCAGAAAATGTTGTCCAGTGGTTAAAACACTTCTTCAAATATGACCTCAGAACCAAATGCTACCAAAGGACTGGCTGAGCCAACACACCTCTTCTGTTTTGTATAGTACATTTTTATTAATGTAGTCTAGGGCTCCATTAGCATGGCAGATCAGTGTTGATTCATATTGAGCATACAGTAAAATAATTCTCTAGGATTTACACATAAATACTCCTTTTGAAACAGATCTTCTGCACCCTACATTTGTATAGTTAATTTTAAACCCAAGAGTTTGGACTTGAAATTTACACATATTAAATGAGCTATTATTATCATTTTCACCCCATCTTTCTAGACCGTAAAAACTTTTAATGTCTACAGAGATAATAGGCATGCTCTCTACACTTTCAGCCATTTCATTGATAAAAATGTGGAACAGAACACCGTTAGAAATTTCCTTTCTGGTTGACATAAGTTCAATTATTAATATATTTTCATTGGAGTTATTCAACTACTTATAGAACCACCTAACACATTGCCATACAGCTCATATTCCAGGTACCCAAATAACAATCGCTAATGCTTATTGATCAATTACTAGATACTGCTGTAAAGTTCTTCGATACTGTTCCAAAAATTTTACATGTATAAACACATCTTACCCTCACAACACTCTTATGAAATAAGTGCTACTTCTGTTTTGATTTTATAGATCAGAAAACTGGAGAACTGAGAGATGATGTCAATTGCCTGAGATCCTGCAGCTAATAAGTGGTAGAGCTATGATTTTAAATCTGAAGTCTAGTGCTAAAGACTTCATGCAATCACTGTAATATTCCTTTGCTTGTTATTGAACAAATGAAATGTAATTATCCACCCATAACCTAATCTTTGGTGAAGGCATACTGGGCCCTTGTGATCACCATTGCCTTTTCTCAGCATTTGCAACCCATTTCTTTATGAATCCACTAGAGATTTCCACTAAAGATTGATGTCAACATCATTGGCCTGTAATTTCTAGAATCTGACCCCCTCCTTTTAAAAAAATCAGATTAACATTACTTTTTGTAATTGCATTCAGTCAGAGACCCCCTCATTGGATTAATATGGTGTTTTTCTGACCTATGACTAAGCAGACTGCTTGTATATCATAATTAAAAGTCAACTTCCAGAATTTCATTAAATATTTAATGAGTGTCCTTGGCAGAAAGGCAGAAAGCCTAACTAAAATCTCAAAAATGGCTCTTTAAACCCATTCACTGGGAGCGAAAATGAAGCAGAAGACAAGAAAGTTTATATTCCAAGCAGACACTGGTAATTATCACATCGGACCACGCATCTGTCTAGCCACCTTCTGTTCACAAGATGAAATTAAAACTGTTGGTGTGCTGGCTTGCTATTCCTGTTAGTTACAGTCTCCTCCTATGTGCCTGCAGGTAGGGATGCTCTGCATTGCTATTCATTTCACCGACATTTTGAGAAAGTAGAATGACCCTTCTGTTTTTATTTCCTTGTCCCTAATAAGGTCTGTTACCAGATTGCCCCCAGAAAAAGCTATTTATTGCTATCTCCTTTTATTGTTTTTCTTTTTATTTTTGTTAACTTTCCACAGAGAAATTTTATGTGAGCACTTGATTGGGTGGAGAATGGGAAAGTGGGAAGAAAGGAAATAAATTGCTGCCTTTTATTCTTGGATAGGCACTGTAGCAGGTTTTTGGTCAAAATCGTTCAAGTCCCTATCAATTTTATTGGAAATTATTAACCCCAAAAATTGAAAAAGTAAATCCTCAAAAAAATTTAGATCATTTTCCAACTTGTGTTCTGTAGATCATGATTTCAGAGTTAATTTTTTTTAAGTGTTTGTTGAGGAGAGGAGGTTGTATGCTCAAACAAGTTTCAGGAAACTTTATATCCTATTTTCCACATATGTGAACATTATTCACAATTTCAATCAATTTTAATAATTTCAATTATTTACAATTTCAATCATTGTTTGCAATTTCCATTTATTGAGCATCCACTGTGTTTCTATTGCAGGATCTGGAGATAGAATGATGAATAAGACAGATATGGTCCCCGCCCTCATGGAGCTAACATCCTAGTTAGAGAGACAGAAAATATACAAGTCAATGAATAAATAAGTGAGATAATCTTAGATAATAATAAATGCTTTGAATTAAATGAAACAGAGGGATGAGATTGATCAAGGCAGGAGGATGTGTTGGAACTACTTTAGATAGAATCATCAGTAAAGGGCTCTCCAAGGAAGTGATATTTAATCTGAAACTTATAGGCTGTTCCATTGGAATAGCAAGTGGAAGAATTAGGGATAGAGAACAGTGAATACTGAAAATTGCCTGAGGCAGGAAAAAGTTTAGTGTTTTCAAGGAACAACAAGGAAGCTGACCTGGCTGGAATGGCATGTTAAGCGGAAGAGGGGTACCAGATGATGCTGAAAAGGAAGGCAGGGGCTAGCTCATGTAAGAGCCTTGTATACTGTGGTAAGGATTAAATGGTTTTGAGCAGGAAAGTGGCTTAACTCAATTTACATCAAGACTTGAGAAGTCCTACCTTAAAGAAACTTGCTTAGCTTTTTTAATCCAGTAGTTCCTGAGCACATATGATCACTAAAAACTTTTATCCTTATAGAACACATTTTAACATCTTGCATAGTAGTATCGCATAGTACCCCAGTTTAGGAAATACTTGAGATAAATTTGTGAGTAAAATAGCCACTTTGCAGTACTATGGGACATTTGAGGATGTACTGAAAATACAGATAGACAGATGAAGACAGGCAGATAGATGATGTAGACAAACACAGACCTTTTTGACCTAGTTTTAGACTGAGTAATCATAGAGTTAGGTAGAGTTTGGGGAGGAGGGAAGTTAGAGTTCTTAGATTCTTACAAAATAACCACACTTTCTCTTCTAAAACACTGACACTGATAGTTGTCAGGAGGACTTCTATTTACCTGTCTTCTCTCCAATCTTTGTTCATAGAGGGTTCTAGAGGAAAAGCAGTTGGACCTAGAGCAAAGTTTGTGTGATTCACATTAAGAAATAAATCAGTAATGCACCATTATTTCTTACAGTATGCAAATTTCAGAGTAGGAAAGGAGAGATGGGGAAGTGAGTAAAAAGAGACGGCTGAGTAGTAGGTGAGAGAAAGAGGATGTTCAAGTTGAATTTGTGGGGCTCACAACAGCTAATGTTTCATTGGACTGATCATCTTCCTGAGAACTTTATTTGGCCTTTGTGTGTTTTCCAGTTAATCTTTTTTATGTGGAGATTTTACCTGACTCCATGGAGCGCTCAGTTTGGCCTCTTTTGACTCCATCCTCCCTGAAGCTGTCAGTAAAATAGCAATACACCATTTTTCTCCACACCTACATCTTGTTAATGATACTGACCCAGTACAAACTGAGTTCTAAGATAATCAGTATTCACGTAATGACACTGATTATAGGACACTGTATTTTCCATTAAATTTAACAAACAGTTCTTGAGCATCTACTATGTAAGGCTATAGGGGACATGAGCATAAATTTAAAGAGAAATTCTGCCTTCAAGAAGCATATGATATGGAATACAATCCTCCTCTTCTCTAGGCCGTTCAATATTTCTTTATCATATTCCTATTTAGTACCTACTATGCCAGAAACTTCTAGAAATTAGGCAGGTAAAAGAGAGCAAGACAGGCACATTCCCTGCCCTCAGAAAGCTTTGCATCCCGCAGACATTTGTGATTTACGTTGGTGTGAGAATTAGTTAATTTTAGTTTACCTAGCATGAAAGCCATTTATTTGGGTATTGCCTTACATGTCCCCTAGGAAAAGCATGAAAGGAAGAGATGATATTTAACATAGGGTTGGAAGGATTTTTAGCAAACAAATGTGAAAAAGAGAGCAGTTGAGTCAGAAAAAACAGCATGACTAGAGTTATGGATATGTCCAAGATAGGCAAGTAGATAACTTTGGAAGGATAGTAGGATTCATGAGGTGAATAATAAAAAGTAAAGCTGGAAAATTAGATTGGTAGAATACCAATGAAAGCTTTGAATGCTACAATGAGAGTTCTACACTTAATTCAGTAGACAGGGTTCACTTATATAGGACCACACAGATCTTGTAGGTCTAGAGTCTTTTGAATGAAGAAATGATGTGACCAAATATGAACTCTCAGAATATTAATCTGGCATCCTGTATGTTTGATGGCTAGGAGGTGAGAAAGACAGAAGGCAAGGAGACGTGTTAGAAGGTTTCTGTAAAAGTCCAGACAAAAGGCAATGAGAGCCTTTATTAGGAGAGTGTTAGCGGGCAGCGAAAGGAGTGAGTGGATCCAAAAATACAGTCTTCCTGACTTGGTAAATAACTAATTTTAGGTTGGGGAAATCAAAAAGGATGCCAAAGGTGGAGTGGAAGAAAGAATTAGTCATATTTTGTACATTTGAGATTAAAGATTTGTAAGCAAAGTTTTTTTCAGTTTCTAGGGGTTCTCTGGAGAACTTATCATTTCAGAAAAGGTCCAGTAATGTTAAAAAGAAATTGAGGGGATCTCGTCAAGATGGCGCTGTGAGCAGACGTTGAACTCACTTCCTCCCACAAACACAACCAGGTTACAACAATTTTGGGAAGAATCACCCTGGATTGAAAACTGAAAACTGGATAAAAAGAACCCCCATGACAAGGGACAGTCCTGATGAAGGCAGAAGAGGCAGTAACTCCGGCCAGAGAGGAAAAAAGCCACCTTTGGGAGCAGCGGAGCTTCTCAGGTGGCCAAGCGGGAACCACCCTAAGTTACGAGCCCTTCCTGGAGGAGTGAGGTCCGGAGCGGGGGCAATACTGCTATAACCATGCTTCGGACTCAGCCCAACTGAGATGGGGGTCTTACTGTCTGGCTTTGCTGGCTATTAACTGCAGCGAGGACACCCCCAGAAAAGCTATCGGCCGAAAGCCAAAAAGATCTGGGTCTTAAAGGGCCCACGCACAAACTCACTCATAGCAGCAACATAAAATCACCAGAGAGAAGGCTGACTGTCCTTTGGTGAAACGAGACTCACCTGGTGGGCTCTGAGGGCATCTTGGTGAGAAGAGGGTCCTCTCCGGAGACTGAGACATTGGTGGGGACCATTGTTCTGAGCTGGTCCAGGCATGCTGATACGGACACCAGTGGGGGTCATTGAGGTGCATCCCTTGGGCTGTTAGCCCAGGGGTCTGCCACACCCACTAGAGCACAGATTTAATCCAGTTCAGCCAGGGCAGGCAACACCCCCTAGGGACTGGCCCCACCTAACAGCAAGCCCTCAGGCTACTTTTCAGCCTGCACTGACTGAGTGTCTTGATCCTCTACAGGGAGGCAAGGGTGTCTGCCTCTGTGGGGCAGGGCCTGTGTGAGGACCAGGTGAACTGTGGGGGGCATTGGAGGAGAGGAGGGGGCCTCTGCAGTGTGGTGTTGGGGTACGCTCCAGGAGGTTGAGAAGTGTGCACAGACCAGGACTGTGTTGACAGTGTGTGTGGTCCAGTAGGGGGTGAGGCTTATCAGTGGCAGAAGACTTGTGCTTCACAAATAGCCATAAAAAGGATCAGCCCCACCTTCCAAAGCCTGAAACAATTGAGTGCCCCCATACCAAGGGCTAGCCCCGCTCAGCTGCACTCCTAAGAGAACTGACAACAGCCTTGTTTGCCTCAGGCCTATCACAACTGTACGCCCCTGAGCCTAGCAACCAGCTACACTGGGTACCAACCCAATTAAGAAGACAATTGCAATAAGAGTGTACCGATAGACTTTGTAGCCAACAGTGCTGAGGCCCCCCAAAACCGGATTTACAAATAGCTGGCCAGGGAAGGAAAGATCAGACTCCCTGGGTACCTGCAGTGGGAGCAACCCTGCCACAGCAGAAGAACACAAGTAGCCCACAAAGGGGTCACTCCTGGTTCTTATGGACTGATGACGAGAGGGAAGAACACTGCTGGGTCTCATAAGGCATCTCATACATAAGGCCACTTCTCCAAGATCAGGAGACTTAGCCAAGTCACCTAGTACAAAGAAAATAGCACAGAGAAAGAGGCATAATGAGGAGGCAAAGGAATACTTTCCAAGCAAGGGAACAGTACAAAACCCCAGAAAAAGAACTAAGTGAAACAGAAACTAGTGACGTTCTCAACAAAGAATTCAAACAAAATATAATGAGGATGCTCACAGATATGCAGAGAAGAATGGATGAACACAGTAAGCACATCAGCAAAGAACTGGACAATATTAAAAAAAACAATCAGAAATGAAGAATACAATACTCGAAATGAGAAATTCACTAGAGGGAATCAATAGCAGAGTAGAGGAAGCAGAAGAACAGATCAGCGAGCTAGACGAAAGACTAGAGGAAATCACCCAAGCAGAACAGAGAAGAGAAAAAAGAATTAGACAGAATGAGAACAGTGTAAGGGAACTCTGGGACAATATCAAGTGTTCTAACATTCGGATTATAGGGGTCCCAGAAGGAGAAGAGAGAGACAAAGGGGCAGAGAACTTATTTGTCAAAATAATAGAAGAAAATTTTCCTAACCTGAGGAAGGAAACAGACATCCAAGTCCAGGAAGCATAGAGAGCTCCAAACAAGAGAAGCCCAAAGAGGCCCACACCAAGACATATTATAATCAAAATGTCTAAAATTAAAGACAAAAAGAGAATCCTAAAAGCAGCAAGAGAAAGGCCACAAGTGACATATAAAGGGAAGCACATCGGGCTATCAGCGGACTTCTCAGTCGAGAACCTACAGGCGAGAAGAGAATGGCACGACATATTTAAAGCGCTAAAAGGAAAAAAACTACAACCAAGAATACTCTATCCATCAAGGTTGTCATTCAGAATGGAAGGAGAGATAAAGAGCTTCCCAGACAAGAAAAATTAAAGGAGTTTATCACCAAGAAACCAGTTCTGCAAGAAATGCTGAAGGGACTTATTTAAGTGGGAAAGCAATGACCACAAATAGAGATAAAAAAAAAAACTATCAAAAAGACCCAAAACAACAACAACAAAAAAAACAGGCAATAAAATCACTTGTAAGGTAAAAGTACAGTAAAGGCAGCAGATCAACTACCTGTGAAGATAATATGAAGGTTAAAAGACAAATGTACTAAAATCACCTATTTCAATGATAAGAGGGTAATGATAGACACACACTAAACAAAAGACTATATATGATGTGAAAAACATATAATATGGGAGGAGGGGAGTGAAAAAGTAGAGCTTTTAGAAAGAGGTCAAGCTAAAGAGTCTATCTACTCAATATAGACTGTTATATGCATACTACATTAATAAACAGGATCCTCATGGTAACCACAAACCAGAAATCTATAACAAGCAGGAAAAAAAGTAAGACAAAATAAATCAAACATATTACTAAAGATAGCCATCAAACCACAAGAGAAGAGAGCAAGAGAAAAAGAAAGGAACTGAGAAGAACTACTAAAACACCCAAAAAAAAGAAAAAGTGACAAAATGGCAATAAATACATATTTATCAATAGCTACTTTAAATGTCAATGGACTAAATGCTCCAATCAAATGCCGTAGGGTGGCCAACTGGATTAAAAAAACAAGATCCATGTATATGCTGCATACAAGAGACACACTTCAGATCTACAGACACTCACAAACTGAAAGTGAAAGGATGGAAAAACATATTCCATGCAAATGGCAAAGAAAATAAAGTGGGGATAGCGATACTTAGACAAAATAGACTTTAATTCAAAAAGGGTAATAAGAGACAAAGACGGGCACTACATAATGATAAAGGGAACAATCCAACAGGAAAATATAACAGTTGTAAATATCTATGCACCCAACATAGGAGCACCTAAATATATAAAGCAATTATTAACAGACATAAGAGGAGAAATAGACAGTAACACAATAATAGTAGGGGACTTTAACACTCCACTTACACCAATGGATAGATCATCCAAACAGAAGATCAATAAGGAAACACTCGCCTTAAAGCACACATTAAACCAGATGGACTTAGTAGATATATACAGAACATTCCACCCAAAAACCACAGGTTACACATTCTTTTCAAATGCCCATGGAACATTCTGCAGGATTGACCACATATTAGGCCACAAAACAAGTCTCAATAAATTTAAGAAGATCGAAATAATACCAGGCATCTTTTCTGACCACAAACGCATGAAACTGGAAATCAACTACAGAAAGAAAACCAGAAAAGCCACAAAATTGTGGAGATTGACCAAATGCTACTGAACAATGATTGGGTCAATGAAGAAATCAAAGAAGAAATCAAAACATTCCTGGAGACAAAGGAAAATGGAAACACGGCATGCTAAAATCTGTGGGATACAGCAAAAACAGTTCTACGAGGGAAGTTTATAGCAATTCAGGCCTACCTCAACAAAGAAGAAAAATCCCAAATAGACAATCCAAAAGCGCACCTAAAGGTACTGGAAAAAGAACAACAAACAAAGCCTAAAATCAGCAGAAGGAAGGAAATAATAAAAATCAGAGCAGAAATAAACGAAATAGAGACTAAAAAAAGAATAGGAAAAATTAATGAAACCAAGAGCTGGTTCTTTGAAAAGATAAACAAAATTGGCAAA
Source organism: Equus quagga (assembly GCF_021613505.1). NCBI lineage: Eukaryota > Metazoa > Chordata > Mammalia > Perissodactyla > Equidae > Equus > Equus quagga. Next base: position 25,616,677 of record NC_060276.1, on the reverse strand, counting down.
CCCTTAGCTACACTCACCAAGAAAAAAGAGAAGGCTCAAATGAATAAAATCAGAAATGGAAGAGGAGAGATGACAACAGACACCTCAGAAATACAAAAGATAATAAGAGAATACTATGAAAAGCTATACTCCAACAAATTGGATAATCCAGAAGAAATGGATAAATTCTTAGAAACATACAACCTTCCAAAACTGGACCAAGAAGATGTAGAAAATTTGAATAGACCAATCACCAGTAAGGAGATCGAAACAGCAATCAAAAACCTCCCAAAAAATAAAAATCCAGGACCAGATGGCTTCCCTGTTGAACTCTACCAAACATTCAAAGAAGACTTTATACCTATCCTTCTCAAACTCTTCCAAAAATTTGAGAGGAGGGGAGGCTTCCTAACTCCTTCTACGAAGCAAACATTATCCTGATATCAAAACCAGACAAGGACAACACAAAAAAAGAAAATTACAGGCCAATATCACTGATGAACATCGATGCAAAAATACTCAACAAAATACTAGCAAATCGAATACAACAATACATTAAAATGATCATACATCATGATCAAGTGGGTTTCATTCCAGGGATGCAGGGATGGTTCAACATCCGCAAATCTATCAACGTGATACACCACATTAACAAAATGAAGAATAAAAATCACATGATCATCTCAATAGATGCAGAGAAAGCATTTGACAAGATACCTCACCCATTTATGATAAAAACTCTAAATAAAATGGGTATAGAAGAAAAATACCTCAAAATAATAAAGGCCATATATGACAAACCCACAGCAAACATCATTTTCAATGGAGAAAAACTGAAAGCTATCCCTCTAAGAACAGGAACCAGACAAGGATGCCCACTGTCACCACTCTTATTTAACATAGTATTGGAAGTCCTAGCCAGAGCAATCAGGCAAGAAAAAGAAATAAAAGGGACCCATATTGGAAAAGAAGAAGTGAAACTGTCACTCTTTGCAGACGACATGATTTTATATCTAGAAAACCCTAAAGAGTCCACTAAAAAACTTTTAGAAATAATAAAGGAATACAGTCAAGCTGCGGGATACAAAATCAATGTACAAAAATCAGTTGTGTTTCTATACAGTAACAACGAAGTAGCAGAAAGAGAAATTAAGAATACAATCCCATTTACAATTGCAACAAAAAGAATAAAATACCTAGGAATAAACTTAACCAAAGAGGTGAAAGATCTGTACACCGAAAACTATAAAACATTGATGAAAGAAATCGAAGAAGACCCAAAAAATGGAAAGATATTCTGTGCTCTTGGATTGGAAGAATTAACATCGTTAAAATGTCCATACTTCCTAAAGCAATCTATAGATTCAACGCAATCCCTATCAAAGTTTCAACAACACTTTTTACAGAAATAGAACAAAGAATCCTAAAATTTATATAGAACAACAAAAGACCCCGAATAGCCAAAGGATTCCTGAGAAAAAAGAACAAAGCTGGAGGTATCACACTCCCCGATTTCAAATTATACTACAAAGCCATAGTAACCAAAACGGCATGGTACTGGCACAAAAACAGACAGACAGATCAACGGAACAAAATTGAGAGCCCAGAAGTAAACCCACACGTTTATGGACAACTAATATTCGACAAGGGAGCCAAGAACATATGATGGAGAAAGGAGAGTCTCTTAATGGTGTTGGGAAAACTGGACAGCCACATGCAAAAGAATGAAAGTAGACCATTCCCTTACACCATGCACAAGAATCAACTCAAAATGGATTAAAGACTTGAATGTAAGACCCGAAACCATGAGACTTCTAGAAGAAAACATAGGCAGTACGCACTATCACATTGGTCTGAGCAGCATATTTTCAAGTCCCATGTCTGACTGGGCAAGGGAAACAAAAGAAAAACAAAAACAAAACAAAAGAACTCATACAGCTCAATAACAAAAACACCAACAATCCAATTAGAAAATGGGCAAAATATCTGAACAGAGATTTCTCCAAAGAAGATACACAGATGGCCAACAGGCATATGAAAAGATGCTCAATATCATTGGCTATCAGGGAAATGCAAATCAAAAGTACAATGAGGTATCATCTCACTCCGGTCAGAATGGCTATAATTAACAAGACAGGAAACAACAAATGTTGGAGAGGGTGTGGAGAGAAGGGAACCCTTGTTCACTGCTGGTGGCAGTGCAAACCGGTGCAGCCACTATGGAAAGCAGTTGGGAGTATCCTCAGAAAATTAAGGATAGATCTACCATATGATCCAGCTATTCCACTGCTGGGTATTTATCCAAAGAACATGAAAACACAAAGACATAAAGATACTTTCACCCCTATGTTCATTGAGACATTATACACAATAGCCAAGCCGTGGAAGCAACCTAGGTGCCCATCAAGGGACAAATGGATAAAGAAGATGTGGTATTTATACACGATGGACTACTACTCAGCCATAAGAAATGACGAAATCCGGCCATTTGTGACATTTGTGATGAACCTTGAGGGTATTATGCTGAGTGAAATAAGTCAGAGGGAGAAAGTTAAATACCATATGATCTCACTCATAAGTAAAAGATAAAAACAGCAACAACAATAAAAAAACACATAGCATTGGAGATTGGACTGGTGGTTACCATTTGGGAAGGGGGGAATGTGGAAGGCAAAAGGGGTGATTAGGCTCACATGTGAGGGGATGCACTATAATTAGTGTTCGGGTGGTGAACATGATGTAATGTATACAGAATTCGAAATATGATGTACATCTGGAAAAAAAATTTTAAAAAAATAAATAAATAAAAATAAAATTAGCTAGAAAAAAAAAGAAATTGAGAGTCTATTTAATCCATATATCTATGGGTAATACTATGTTCAATTCAGTACATGCTTCTTGAGCCTCTACTATGTCCTAGCCAGCCCCAGTGGTTTCATGGTTAAGATTCAGCTCTCTCACCACCTCAACTTGGGTTCATTTCTCGGTCAAGGAACCACACTACCTATCTGGCAGTTGTCATACTATGGTGGCTGCACGTGGCTGTGATGCTGAAAGCTATACGACCAGTATATCAAATACCAACATGGTCACTCATGGTGGACAGGTTTCAGTGGAACTTCCAGACTAAGACAGACTAGGAAGAAAGAACTGGCCACCCACATCCAAAAAAATTGGCCATGAAAACCCTGTGAATGGCAGCAGAGCATTGTCAGATAGAGCACCAAAAGGTGAGAGGATGGCACAAAAAGACCAGGCAGGGTTCCACTCCGCTGTATACAAGGTCACTAGGAGTCAGAATCGACTCCACAGCACTAATAACAAAAACTACATCCTAAGCACCATTCAAGGCACTGGGGGTAAATGGTGAAGGAAAATAGGCATGGTTCTCACCCCTAAAAGCTTATAGACTTTTGAAGTAGATAATAATAAAATAGTTATTAATTCAATATTATTTAATGAATATGTACTCTATTCCAGACTCAGTTTTAAGTGCTGAAAATACAATGAGCAAAGCAGGCAAAAATCTCTACCCTCATAGAGCTTATGTTACAATAGAGTGTACCCTCAAGTGTAAACAAATAAATAAGATTATTTCAGATAACAATAATTGCTATAAAACAATGGAACCAAGTAACAGGATATAGTGGTGAGATAATGAGGTTTACTTTAGGTAGGGTTAACAGGGAAGGCCTCTTTGAGCAGGGAGCAAATCATGTAAAATATCCAGGGAAGAGCACCCTAGACAGAGAGAAGAGCAAGTGCCAAGGTCCTCAGAAGGAAAAGGATATGGCAAGTTCAAGAGACTGACACAAAGCCAGTGTGGCTGGAATACAATGAGCAAGAGGAACAGAGGTAGGCAGAGGTAGGCTCATGGAGGGTTCTGTAGGTCATGGTAAGAAGATTGGTTTCACCCTGAGTATATCGAGGGTTTTAAGAAGTAAGTACCATGTTTTAGTTTACATTTTTAAAAGAATAATTCTGGCAGCTATGCTGAGAATAGACTCTACTGGGACAGGAGTAGAAGCAGGGGGACCTGTTAGGAGGCTATACGCATGCATATCTGTATGTCTCTTGTCTTTTTATCGCAAAACACAATGTTTCTCCCTTAAAAAATAAGACAACCTATAACATAAAGACTTCCACATCACCCATCATTTTTTGTTACACTGTAGAGCAATAAAATAATCCTTCAAATTAAGTAATAAGAAATTACATCAAAATTTGGCTATTTAGGCAATTCATTTATTCATTCAACAAATATTTGTGTAGCTGCTAAGTGCCATGTGTTGTGTTAGACCCTGGGGATACAAATCTGAGCAAAACAGAAAGAATAACTTCCTTCATGGAGTTGTTTACTTTCGTTTGTTTTTTTCTGAGGAAGATTCACCCTGAGCTAACTTCTGTTGCCAATCTTCCTCTTTTTTTATGTGAGCCACCACCAGAACATGACCACTGACAGATGAGTGGTGTGGTTCCACGCCCAGGAACCAAACTCAGGCTGCTGAAGTTAACCACTAGGCCACTGGGGCTGGCTCATGGAGTTTTTGATCTTGTGTGGAATATGGACAATTATGAAATAATTTTATACATACATAATCACAAGCTATGAGAAGTGCTATGAAAGGAAAATAGGCTGCTCTGCAAGATTTATCTAAGATATGAAATTTTTGCATTGAGCATGTGGTCATCTGCATTGCCATTTAAGACTGGGACACATGTGAAAGGGGAAAACTCATTAAGGAAAGACCTTAATTCAGATTTTCAATCTATCATCAGACATCCACTGTCAAGTATTAACTATATCTGAACTCCCAATAGCAGGAAAAGAATAAAGTGTAACTGACGACACTAAAATAAGAAAGTAGCCCCCAAAAAGGAAATATAACAATGCCATAGAGAGCCTGCTCGGTACACAGTACTGGGCTGGAGGGTTCTGCAGGGGAACACTGATCAAGCAAGGACTCTGCCTTAAAGAAGTTACAGTGTCATGTCCTTCCAAGAGGCCTTTCCTGATTGTCCCTACGATTCCAAGTCTGGGTAAGGCACCCTTCTCTAGGGTCTGATAGCACTTGCTCTTCATTCTATGATTCTATGACTCTTGACTCTATGGCCATTGCTTTTTAACTTGTCTTTCTTCCCTGACTAGACAATAAATCCTACAAGACCAGTGACACCGACTATCTTGTTCATAGGTATCCCCACATTTCAAATAGAAATGCCACAGGATGTGCACTCAATAAATGATGAATTAACAATACAAGGTAAACAATATGAGGTAAAAAGTAATAATCACCACGAATGACACAGGCAAGTTACTACAGTCATTTAGCAGAAGAAGAAAGCACTTCTAACCAAGATGAATTAGTGAAGGGTTAGTAGATTATTTTTGTTCTGGTCTATGAAGATCAGACAAGATTCGATGTGGGCATGAGGAAAGACACACCAAGTGAAGTGAACAGTGTGAACAAAGGCATGGAAATGGGAAAATGTTGGGCATGCTTGTTCAACTAAAAGGAGCACAGCATGATTAGACAAAGAGAACATGAGAAAAAGTGGTGGGAAGTGAGATTGGACAGGTAGGTTAAGGGCTGAAGTGTGAAGGACCTTGATTGTCAGACTCAGAGATTTGATCATCTGACACCTGGATCATTCCACTAAAACATACAGGATTTGAAATCAGAGGATCTGGATTCTAGTCCTAGCTCTGCAATTTGTCAGCTATGTAACTTAGGAAAACTATTAAAGTCTGATGGCTTGAGCCTGTGAATCATTGATACAAGATACAAAAAACTGGGAAATATGGCAAGGGAAAGGGGGGAAGATAATGAGTTCATTTTTATACGTGTCAAATTTGAGGACCCCAATGACATCCAAGTGGAGACGTCCAGTGAAGAGTAGAGATATTTTAGAGATTTAAAAGAAGTAGAGGCAGGCTAGAAATATTGATTTAGTAGCCATAAACACTGGCCATGAAACCCTGTGAATGGCAGTGGAGCATTGTCTGATATAGTGCTGGAGCTGAGAGGATGGTGCAAAAAGACCGGGCAGGGTTCTGCTCTGCTGTACACAGGGTCGCTAGGACTCGGAATCGACTCCATGGCACTAACAACAGAAGTCATAAACACAGAACTGATAGTTGAACTAATGATTTTTAAATAAAGAGAAATAGTGATCAAAGTCAATGTCTAGAAAAGGATTTTGTTCAAAAATGTTTTGATTAATTTAGCTTCAGTTCAAGAAAAATATTTGAAGAGCAAAAAAAAAAAAAAAAACAAAAACAAAAACTCAGGCTATCCTTTCATTATTAGCCTTCTACTGCTGGATACTCTTGTAGCCATGGAGATACCAGCTCTCAAAACTAATTCCATGCATATGCAACCTTATTTTTATCCACTCAAAACCTGTATTTCCTCTCATCACAAAAGCCAAACATCCCCCTCCAGTGAAAGAAGTTGACAGATTATATATACAATTCTTATTTTTCATCATCATCATCTGAAGCTCATCCATGCGTTTTGAATTCCATTATAAATTATTTGAATCTCAAAAAAACTCTTAAAAATACTCTTAGAAAGCAACAATCTTCTCTCCATAACTCCATTTATAAAAGGGGATTCATCTTATCAGCTGTAGCTGAATAAAGTTGGGCCTCTTAGACTCCCATCCCTCACTCTATGCTCTAAAGTCTTAGGAAGATCATGGCATATAAGTTTAAAGTGTTATCTTCAAGTCTTCTAGTCCATCTTTCTGCTTGTGGGTGTGGGCATGTGGGTGCTAAATAAATCCTTGCATACACCACATGAACCTCAGCCCCATGTAACTGGGATCATGATTCCCTGTTGAATAGTTGCCAATTTCTTTTTCTTAGAGGCTAAATTTTTGTCTCTATATGTTCAGCTACAGCATGGAGACCTCCTTCAAACCTGAAGGATTTTTCCAACTATAGCCCTGTCTCCTGCATGACTCTCCTGTACTACTGCCAAGTTCCATCAATGAGATCATTCTTGGATATTAATGCTGACCACCAATGGAGCCAAATGCCACCAAACCAAATCACTTTGGACTTTGGGTCCCCTCCCACAGAGTGCAGTACTACAGATGGGTCATTCATCTTAGACCTTGGCACTGCCACATCCCAAGCTGCTTCTCTTTCCCCACTGACCTGGGATGCTGAAGTACCATGCACACACCTAGCAATTGAGACACTAGAAATTTGTCAACAAATGTGTGGATGACTCAGTGCAAATCCATTCCCCACTATTAGAAGAACAACGTATATGCCACCTGCATTTTCCACAGTGATGCATCTAAGCCAAAATGCATCTTAATTGAATAATCAGTGGTGGATCAGTAATACCAACTTTGTTTAGGAGCCTACAATGAGATATCCTACACCCCACATACATACACAAGAACTTGGAAATGAGGGCAATAAGATTGCCTTCAGAATTAAGAAAACACATAATAAATGAGAAGAAGAATAGGCAAAATCATTTTCAAGAAACTGAATACTTGTAGGCCAGCAGAATTAGACCTTAACCTGATTAACTTTATCAAAACAGCTAGAGGAAGAATATGTCTATGAGAAGGGGGAATCGAACAGACAAGCACAGGAAAAATGATATCAATGAACAAATATTGACCTTTGACAGTGCCCATCCAAGCACTGTCCAGGGGAAAAAATACCGTAGTCAAAGGATTTTGCATTCTGATTTCTTTAGCAAGACTCTCCATCTCTATTGTAATCATGAATATAGAAAGTTGAGACAATGCAAATGAAGTGTGTTATTCCCATTGACAAGACCTCCCCTTATTTGAGATGTGTCAGTCTTAATTTTATGTCATTAAATATTCATCTAACTCACCTTGACCTGATTCAAAGCTCTTCAAGCTTCATGGTTAAGTGACTTGCTAAAGTTCCCACATTTTGAATTGACTTCCCACATCCATCTGCCTAGAAGGAGAGGATATGTTGGTAATAAAGACTTTATACGTTTCAGTTCTTGTTAAATTTATTTCTCATTCTGATTTAATACACTGGTACTCTGATTATGATTTGGCTTCCCATGTAGATTGTTCTGAAGGCGGACAATTTCTGGTTATTCCAAAACAAGTATTTTGGTTTGTGTAACAATCATGTTGTTCACCATTCATTAATAAACTGACATTCTAGTTTTATATGTTACTCTTGTGAGAATAGTTAGTATGCATCCACCTCCTAGTGATGGATTCACTCCCAAAATGCTGACAATACCAGATGTCTAAGCAAACAGGCTGAAAGCTAGGTCTCAAACCAAAGTACAAGACTCAGTGTGCTAAATGCTACCTTATGAGACAACCAAATGGTCATTACCCAGACAAAAGTACCAGCTATCTCCAATGTCATTTGTGATTACTAGAAAACATTTTGTTGAATTTCTGTAATCATTAACATTACGATTTGCCATACTTTGTGTATGCATTAAGCACCATGTCAACAGTCTTACAAAAATTATTTCCAGTATTTAAGTAACTATGTTATATAGATATTATAAATTCTTCCAATTTACAAATGAGGAAACTGAGGCTCAAAGAGGTTAAATAATTTGTCTTTGGTTCCACAGCAGGTAAATGATCAAGCTTGGATTTGATCACTATTCTCTAACTCTAAAATCCATGCTCTTTCAAAACTATTACAATTGTTTTCTGTCATCAGTGCTACTTTTGATTTACTCACATATACACCAATTTATTTGCTCAAAAGTCTGTTTTGTATCTCATGCCTTCCTTCTCAGTTCAATTTCCTTTTTCCTGAAGTGCATCCTTTAGTAGTTCCTTCTGTGATGGTCTTTTAGAAGTAAACTCCATGTTGCTGTTTATTTGAAAATGCCTTTGTTTTATTCACACTATTTGTATTAATTAGTATTAGATTCAGCTGTAAATAACAAAAAACAATGTAAACACAACAGAAATGTGTTTCTCTATTACATTAACATAGGAAATCAGGGGCAAGTATGGTGGCTCCCTGATCATCAAGAACCCAGATTCCAGATCTATCTTGTTCCTCCTTAATTGTCAATTTTAGGCTTCTACCTCATGATTCAAAATGTCTACTGCAACTCTAGCCATAACAGGGGATTTAACGACCTTCTTTCTTTGTTCTTATTCCTTCTGGCTGGAATTTGGACATGATGGCAGAATTTTTCACATGGAACACTTGGCAGCAAATGCAAGCACTTTTATGTTATTGATTTTTGCTTATACATTTCTGTACTATGCAGGGAGTTTTAGTTCAAACTGCAAAGCCACATGAGGGCAGGCTCGTGATTGGAAATTCTTGGGAAAGACGTTTTTCTCTGCCAAGAATGCAGCCTGAGACAGACAAACTCCCTTGCCATCTTCCTCTGCAGAGGAGAAGAGTTTTCCTAGTACATTGCTTCACTGCATATAAAGCACTTTCTGAGCACCAGTTTTACATGGATATCTCAGACTCAACTCCCATACTGTGCATGGGTGTTAAAACACAAACGTTGGTTACCAATATCCAAACTTCCAACACACTCAGGGAAACCACAGTGTTAACTCACGGGTACCATTCTAGTTTACAGTTCCCTCTTTGTGTTTGGCCCCTGGAAATGTCTTTCTGTCTTGAAAACTCTACTATGACTCTAAAACTGTTTTATGCACCAGAATGTAAACTCCACAATGTCAGGAATTTGTGCCTGTTTGTTTCACTTCCACAGCACTTAGAACACTGCCTGGCACATAGGAAAAGTGTTCAATAATATTTGGTGAATGAATAAGTTAATTTTATCCAGCATTTCTGGTGTTTTGTAGCTGGGAGAGGGGTGAGAGTTTCCAGATTATCTAGTACACGATATTGATAGAAATAGAAGTCAAATCCATGCCCTTTGCATTATACTATGCTATCATTCATGTTTACAGTTACAGTGAGATTTTTCAGAGTGTGTTTTTTTCTAGGTCAGCATATGGCAACTAAAGCCCAGTAAGAGTAGGCAGGACAAATATCCAGAGAGAAATAATCCTCTGCAGGCTTATCTTAACCACCAAATTTTATTGAGAAATTAGGCTCCTAAATTGTATAGGTACAGTGCAACCAGAATGTGCCTATAGGTAAATTCTAATTCACCACCAGCTGAGAACTAAGAGTTTGCCAGAAGCTTCCTTAGAAAGTTCTCTAGATATAATTCTCTTTCCTCGACAAAGCTCCATAAATTACCCATGAGCAATAACACATCCATTTACTGCATACTTACTATGTGCCAGGTACTCCTGCAAATGCTTTACATTTATTAACTTATTTACAGATGTAGAAACTGAGGCACAGAGAGGTTAAGTAACTTGCCAAAGGCTACATAGATAATAGCAGAGCCAAGGTTTCTCCAGGCAAACTGACTACAAAGCACATGAGCTTAACAATTATGCTATGCTGCCTCATATTTCCTTGCATTATTTAGTCTCATCTCCAGCTCCATTCTAACAGGAATTTTAATGCTCAAATGGTAAAATATAATTATAGGCACAAATCTCTTTATTCTTTCATCACAAAGCCAGAAATTACAGTCTGTAGCATCATCTGCCATCAGCATTGCCACAATAGGGTTTGTCAGAGTAACCAAAGAGGTGCGAACTGTGGTTAAAGCACACTTTTTTGCCTTCGGAACCACAGGATCACTCAGATTTCTATTAAGGATATCACAAGGAGAAGTAAGAGGAAAAGGATCACATTAACTCTTCAAAATTGGGAGGGAGGATGCAGCATGAATACGTATATAGTATCTATCACTCAAATGCCTCACTCAAAAAAAATAAAATCTGCTTTTTAATATAAGACTCTCTTTGATTCTTCAGTCAGGAAAATGATTTAGTCTGATACCCATCAATGAATGTATTAGACTGGCTTCAACTAGCACCTGCGGAGGAAGATTTAGAGAACAGTTAGTTTAAAGTTGGAGAATCACTAAAACATCCAGGCAACCTATCAACCTCACTCTGAGGTTACTAAACTCAATAAATGGAACTATTTAAAGACATTAAGGATGATGCATGAATAATGCAAATCGATTCAACTTTATTACTTTTTCCATCCTGTTTTCCTAATGGCCCAACTTTCAGCTGCACAGTCACACTGCTGTATGAGGGTGCATTTCAGCAGTTGATTCTATAGTAATTACAGATATTAAGGATTCAGCACATTGAGTAAATATTTCAGTGGGAGACTGGGCTACATGGGACACAATTAGAAGATACTGTGTATAAACACTGGTCACATTTTTATAAATCATGTGATAGAGAAGAAATAGACAGATAGTGAAATAAAGCAGAGATATTGGCTGCAGAGAAAAGGAAAATGCTAAGAACAAAAACACTTTCTATGTCCCAGGTACTGGATTTACTATATGAATTTTATTATATAGATTTATTATAGCTAATATACACAAAAACCCTGAGATGCAGTTACTATTGTTATTTCCATTTTATGGGCGAGGAAACTGAGACACAGGTAAAGTGACTTTCCTAAGGCCATAGGATTAATAAGTGCTAGAGCTGGTACTTGAACCCAGGAAGTCTGGCTCCAGAGTATGCTCTTAGCCACTCTCCTATAGTGCCTCTCATAGCAAAAGATATAAATATTAAAACATCATTCAACAAGCTTTTATTGAGTGCCTGCTACATGTCTCCCACTGTGATAAGCACTGAGAATGCAAGGAGAAACATAGAATTGAAGAGAATAGGTGCTAATGGTTTCCAGATATCTTGGAGATTAGAAGGGCTCCAAGATGATGTCAATACAAGCTTCTAAAAAGGTCATGGAAAAATTGGAAAATGACATTCATTGTATCGTAAAGTTAGCCCTTCTTGGGCTCTGCTTCAGCAGCAACACTTTATCTCAAAGTCTGTCAAGATGACATGCAGTAAATGCAGGCAAAAAAAGAATCTCTGGACAGGTTCTAAAATTTTTAAGATTTCCATGGAAGTACTCATGTTTAAGGAGCATTTCAGACCATTGTATTCAAGCCATGGTCATTTCCATTTTATTTTCATCAACTTTGTCCCACTTGAAATCACTTAATCCATAAGCATATATGAACATCTAGCATGGTATCAGACACTGTGAGGACTATAATAACATAGGAGGCACAGTCCTTACCAACAAAGAATCTACAATCTAGTGAATAAACAAGGAATTCTCCTGAAACAATTACTAGAAAAGACATTTTATGATAAAATGCTCACTTATGCAGTACAAACAAATGCTTAAGGGAGTTGGATAAGGGAGAGAAATTGAGTTGAATTGTTCAGAGAAGGCTTTGTGGAGACTAGGAACCTAGAGAGGGCTTCAAGGATGGAGGACTTGAAGTGATGGGAGACGAGAGGAACAAGGACACTCCTAGTCTGCAGGAACAGTCTGGCACAGGCTTTATCCACAGTGGTGTGATACAGGGACCTGAACAGAAACTACAGTCTTGTCAGATCAGGGCCCCACATCAGCCAATGCAATCTGGGAAGTAAATGTGTTAATTAATGGCATCAGTAAAGTTAGAAAGCCCAGAAGCTAAAGACCAGAGAAGGAAGTAACTATTGGGAGCCAGAGAATGCCAACAGCTACCAGGACCTAGGTTTGAATTCTACTTTGCCACATACTCTCTATATCAGTTTTATCAAGTTTTCTAGCTCTTCTGAGCCCATTTCCTCATCAGTGGAATGGGGATAACAACACCTACCATATGGTGGGTTAGTGGGAAATTAAACGAGACCATATATATGAAAGAGTTTCAATACTGTAAAGTTCTACATGAGTGTCAGTTATTATTAGTTGTTGTTATATGTAGACAGGACCAAATCTTGGAGGATCTTCTAGTCAGAAAAGTTGGCAGTGGTTCTCAATACGAGATACAGGCAGATGCCCACAGGATTGAATCGGAATCTCTGGGGGTTTGTCGTTTGTTTATTTGCTCCTTCTTTTGTTTGTTTCAAAATACAGCTCCTTTAGATTCTGATAAATTCCTTCCCCCCCCCAGGTCTGTCCAGATTATAATCACTACAACAGGGAACCACTTTACTGATAAGCTGATAAGAGTGTGTCATATCCCTGTTATGTTGGGGCAGTAAAAAGGTTAAAACTCCATTGATCTAGGAACTTATTTCAGTATTTTGAGTATAAAGTTATGAATGGTAGCGGTAGCAATGGAAAGAAAGGAACAAACTTGAAAGATATTGTGAGAGAAGATGAAAAAAGAGATAGGAAATATTTTTTGAGTACAAGCTACATGATATTTTACTGTTGAAGAAAATGAGCTAGTAAGAAGCAGAGGTAGAATTTGAACCTCCCTCTGACTGACTCCAAAGAAAAAGAGAACTCTTTCCTAGGATCAGATGTGAAGGAAAAAAGGAGAAGGAACAATAGCTACAAGGTTTTTTAAACTGAAAGTTTGAACAGAAAAGAAATCAACAAGCTTAGAAGGTAAATTTATCTAGAAGGGAATGCTATATGAGTTCTGAATTATATGACATCAGAATCTTAGTATTTAAAAATCAGTTTACTCTTAAACTTCTGGCAATATTCTCAGCAATTCTCCCCCAAGTCAGCCTCCTCCTGATTCACTCTGTGATACACAGACCACGTTTTTGCCCTTTTGTTTCCCATCAATAGTGCTTAGGGTTGACTGCTTAGTAGCGAAGTTAACTCTGTGCTAACTCATGCATGCCCTTCTTAACTGAAGGTACACTTTTGGGGGACAACTAAATGCAAAATATCTGAATATTCAGTTTATAATGCATATGATTTTTGCAGGACATTCTTTGATTTTATTTGGCTTAAGACAGTTCTGAGTCAAGTTTAGATACAGATATAATGGGCATTTGTCATTGGTTTTTAGTTCAAATTTTTTTATTGATGATTTTTCACTTTTACTTTGTTTTGTTCTTGTTGTTTTATCTTCTGCCCCAAAGTTCATAAAGCTGGGGAAGAAAGATAAGCCAGAATTAAGATTCAAGTTATTCAATAGGATACAAGTATCCTAAATCAACAGAGCCAAATTAAAGAAGATTTTTATGTATATTCAAAAATCAAGTGAACAAAGGCAAACAGGGAAGGCTTTCTAGAGATTCACATACAACAAAGACTGAAAGTCTGTGTTGAGCACAATGTCATTATGAGCCCAAATTATGGTATGACTGGTAAAAAGCTCAAAGTAATCATAGGTTTATTTACTCAAAAATATTAGTAGTATACTTACCATGCATTAGCCATTATATCCTGGGTGCAGGCAATAAGGAAGTGCATCATCTGTAAAAAATTTTAAAACAATAATAACACTGACTTTAGTAGTTCTTTTTTATTATTAACATGAGCTGGCAATTCTAAACATGTCAGAGAAATAATTTCTCTCCCTGCCTGGGAAGATCATTCCTACCAATCTTCTACCTCCAACCCTGTGTACATTTCCAGAATCCAGATTTGTGTGACTGTAAAATTCATGCTTTTCCTATTACAGTAGTGTCTTTCAAAATGTTTTGACCACAGGCCTCAATAAGAAATATATTTTATCTGTGACCCAGTACAAACACACACACTTGACACATACATGATAGATAAACATATTCATTTATATAAACATACACATATAGACTGTGATCACGTAACTGGTATAAAAATTTCACAAAATAATACTACCACTACTGTGGGCAATGCACTTTAATATTTTCTACTCTATTCTGTTTTACTAAAAAAAGAAAAGGAAAAAAAGAGGTGAGTCTTTTCCTACTAAACTTTTTTCACAACTCACTAATGGGCTGTGACCCACAGTTTGAAAAATAATGCACTATAGTGTAGTATACCATTCTCCCTCCCAGATACAGGTAGACAGAATGCAGGATGGCAGGGAGATGGCAGCCTGGGTTTAAGCATTAACCCTAGGAATTCTCAAGGTAGAATACTGCAGGACTGCATTTGCACACTCTGTCTCTGAATTGTTTTTTGTCTATGTTATGCTCCAAATAGCTTTTATTCACCTAATTCCAAAACCCTGAAAAAAATTTTGATGTTTTGGTTTGTTGTTTTGCAGCCTACCTACAGTATTCAACTTATATTCTGATATCACTCTGCACTGCAGTGACATGGTTAGCTTTTGAGGGAGAAGCAAAAATCTTAATTTTGCTTTTCTTTGTGGGAAAAAAATTTTGAAATTTATTCAGGGCAGGAGCCAGGCAATGGGGAAAGAATTCATACTGTAATCCTCAAAGGAGTAAAACATGAATCGAATTAATGTTTCTTCAGGATATGGGATTCTCTTCTTATGAATAAAATCTTTTGAGATCAGGTAGGAAGTTGTAACCATTTTTCTCTTTTATTACTTTTTCTGCTACGTTGCTTTGAATATTTGGTTTTTTACTGGCAGTGAGGTATGACCAACAAACCAGCCTGACTGTGTAATACCATTTTCCTGAGTGGTTTCTATTCAGCAGGGTCTTTTCCAGTATGGACAGTTGAAGGAACTAGATCACACTTGTTACACCATTTAGTTCAATCATGTAACAGTTCCCCTTGACCATCTTAGAGGTTCATAGACTCCCTTATGCTTGTGCTACCTATGTCTATGGTCCCTTGTTAATTATAGCTGAAAAATGTAGCCCATTCTAAGTATATGCCTTTATGAAGTTATGGGATTGGTTGGTTATTCAGCCAAATTATCACTGAAATAATTCAAAATGAATCAAAATGAAAGATGGACTAAACTTACCCAGGGTTAGATAAAACTTGGGCTTGGATTGACAAACCACTGTGACTGCTTTGCTTGATTTGATCAGTCATGTCAGCCAAAGCTTGCCCTTTGCTCCCTCTGTTGAAGTTTTATTATATCTCTTAACCAGCTTATACAGCTCCTACCTAGGATAGATTAATTCAAAGTACTTCCTTGGCTGGTTTTGACTGTCTTGATTAGCTGAGGAAGGTTTGAATTAGTTAACAAGAGCTAAGATGAATAGTGGCTTGATTAAAATGACTAACTTGCCTGAACTTCTTGGTTGTTGCACTACAACCAGTCAGCTATTTGACTAAATCAGTATTTGCCTAAATTGATTAGTCAATTTGAACTGAAGTTGAGATAACTATGGCGGTAGGAAAATCTGAATAAATATTTTTACTGAATTCTTCTAATTATATATACAGTCATCATTTTTTGGAAAAGAGTAAACTCTCTGTATTAGACAGGGTTCTCAAGAGAAACAGAACCAAAAAGAGACCATGAACAAATAATGTTCTCAAGAGGAACAGAACCAATATAAAATATATACATTTAATATATTTATATACATTTATATACATAACATGGAATTGCCTGATGTAGTTATGGAGGCAGAAAAGTTCCAGGATCTGCAGTTAGTAGGCTGGCGATCCAGGAGAGCCAACATGTAGTTCCAGTCCGAGTCCAAAGGCCGAAGAATCAGGAAAGCTGACGTTTCAAGCTTCAGAATGAAAGCTAGCAGACTCAAGACCTGAGAAGGGCCAATGTTTCAGTCTGAGTCCAAAGGCTGGAAAAGACCAATGTCCTAGCTCAACTAGTTAGCCTAGAGGAATTCCCTCTTACTCAGGCTTTTTGTTGTATTCAGATCTTCAATTGATTGGTTGAGGTCCACCCACACTGAGGAGGGCAATCTGCTTTACTAATTCTACTCATTGAAATGTGAGTCACATCCAGAAACACCCTCACAGACACACATTTAATAATATTTGGCCAAACGGTCTAGGCACCCCATGGCCCAGTCAAGCTGACACATAAAACTATCACTCTCCCTGATTGTTTTTCTGCTGGATGACTTTTAAGGGAGTCTCATGATACTGTCCCCTTAAAGGTTTTATTTACATGATATGAGGTGGCTTCATTTATAGCTGGAGCCTGTGACAGCCTAAATACTGTTGTATATGGAGTATCAGGATGCCCTTCAAACTAAATACACTCCCATATCTAACCTAACAGAATTCCTGAAATTCCACCATTAAAGTTACTCTTTTAGGATAAGGCAATGTAGGTCACCTGCAGTAAAATACAAATATCCATGCAAGGCAAACACAATAACTCCTTATCAGCATTGACATTAATTAGTTTGTATAAGTTTTCAGGTGATTCAAAAGAAGTCCCTTTGTAAATATAAATGGGAAAGGAAAACTTGGAGACAGAATGTCTAGGTTATGAGCACAGCTACAATGTGTATGTGTGTGGGGGTGGTTGATCCTGAGGTATCTTAGGGGCAACTGAGGACACTCAGCAACAGGGAAGAGATACAGGAAACATAGAAATAGCACCCAAAGGACAAGGGGGAAGGAATTAAGAACATGTACTATTTTATCCTTTTTTTCTGAAACTGCTTTCATCGTATGACTAGGTAGATAAAAAATGACCAAGCAATTCAGTCAAAAATATTTTCTGTTCCTCAGTTCTATAGTCTGGTGAAAGGTAAAGACTGAGAAACAGTTTGCTATTCAGGAGCTGTAAGGAAATCAATCTGGCCACTTGCATGCAAATCAACTCTTCTTTCCTAGACCCAGTCTGCAACAGCAACTCTGTCACCTCATCCATCTTCTCTCTACTGATACATATCTTCCTAAGGCTCAATTATGTTTGTGAGGCTTTTATTTATGTAAACATCTCAGTCTTTGTGCATGAGAACCAGAAGATTCCCTATGGTTAACACAGAGTCCTAGCTGTGGAAAGCTCATTCTTGATGGGAGGGGTGCACAGTGAAATTGTCCAATACTCCTAAAACCATGGGACATTAGGGAAGCAGGAGGAGGTTGTTCCACTGGATACATTCTCTGTTCTCTTAATTAATCATTGTCCAAACACCAGCATTGTACAAGACCCAGCAAGTCTTACCCAGAAGACCTACCATGAGTAAAAATTAATTGTTCTCTCTGCCTCTTTACTGGCTGGTTTAAAATGTTTTGCAGGTGGTCAAATGATATTAATTATCTACAACAAAGGGGAGGACATTCTTAAAAGAACCAAAAGGTAGAATGTGGCCTAATATATTATGCAAAATGAATTCCCAGTGAGCACTAATAGTCTTTATAACTACAGCAGCAGAGGCTATGTAGGTAAATACAGCAATTAGTTTTTGCTCAGTGGGAGGGAGCCCAGTGTGCAGAGTAGAAAGTATTTGTATCTTTTTCATTCAAAAATGATTGAGAAGCAGCATAAAAATTAGGACAATGAATGGGAACAGAGTGGCCACATTGAGCAATTCTGTGAATGCACTTCAAAATCATCTTGGAGACCACAGATAGACTTTCACAAAATATTGTGGTAGCACCTGTGGGTATCTATTGACCCCATAAAGAGCAAATATTCATCAACAAGATCAAGATCATACATTGGCAAAATGCTCTGGGCAAGAATCTCTCTTAGTTGAGTACAGGGCCAGTGCCTGGTGAATGATTAATTTGGAGAAGAGAGAAAATATCGCCACTGTAGGAGCCTCCTGCTTCCATAATGCTTCTGCTGCTAAGAAAGAAAAAGCCCTGATATTGGGAACACTGACACTTAGGGTTTGGTGTTGTTAGAAGCTGGCCTGGTGCTCACAGCTAGGCCACGTTGTTTTCCTGTTGGGCATAAACAATCTCACAGAGAGCCAACATCAGACAAGGTCACCCTGTGACCACAATAAAGTGAGACAAAACAAGCCCACTTCATAATTTTCATCTAAAAACAAACAAGACCATGAATATTTTCCAGACTACAAAAAACCAAATGTCTTTCTCTCCTGGCTAATATGAGTGGCCACTACTTCTTTACCAATTACCGCTTTAGGCTCACTCTTAGTCTGCCCTCCCTGTAGATAAGATTTATTGAGATATCCAATAATAGAATTGCCCCCACTTTCTGACGGCATCCAAAGCAGAGAATCTCTTCTTCCTTGGACCCTCCCCCAAATCACCTAACCAAAGCCCAAATCCTGTAATAAGTCCTTTCTAATGCTCTCTCAGTGAGGCACCCTATGGTTCCTGGTTTGTGTTCGCCTTCATTGCAATGAGTATTAAGCTCAACTTATTCAATTACAGGTGTGTTCCTGGTGGTCCTTGGCTGAACAACATGACACTGCCTTTAGAAAGAAGTGGGGAGATTTGAGGGGCAAAGTTTTTAGGATGGCTAAAGCAACAAACTCTGATTCCTCTATCTTTTGCTTTTGTCCCTTTGTAATTTCCAAATCAGTAGGAGTCTACACGAAATTGAAATGAATACCAAAAACTATAATAAGTGCTTTGGTTATTCACCCTTGGAGTTTCCCAGCAGATAAGACCTTTTGGAAAATTTTACAACTGTTAATTTACTGACTGTGTAAGTCAATGTCTACTTTCCAGAGGACTTTAGCTACTTCAGGTATTGTACTTATGTCGGTTACTCACTGTATGCAGCAAACCTAACCCAGTAAGTATCTTTTCACACAGTGGTTTTAAGTTTATGCTTTATCTTCTGGTAAAATAGGCCAAAGAGACTTTCCTCAGGTTATTTTCTCCAAATCATTCCATTTTTATTGAGCTTCCACTATTCACCAAGCACAGTTTTCGGGAACACAATGACAAATAAGACAGTTTTTGCCCTCATGGAGCTTATATTCTAGTGGAAGAGGCATAAAATAGACAAGTAAACAATTCAAGTACTACCTCTTCATTTTTCTTCACAACCCAGGCTCATTCAACTCTCATTCCTCTGAACTTCTATATTAATCATTGTGTCACAAAATTTTGTGGTTAATTACTCATTGTCTTAGAATTGTTGAAGGAACAAGATATGTTATTTGAGAAATAAGAAGAGAATATTCCATGATACATTGCTGTTGTTTTCAATATTATGTGGAAAAAGGAAGTATGTTTGTGATGAGTGGTCTCAAGGAGAAGAACTTGGTGGCTAATCCAGGAAAGCAGATTTGGGCTCTACATAAGAAACTACCTTCTGAAAGTCAGCTGTCTGGATACCACATGAATAATCTCCAGAATTAATGAGATCCCTATTACTATGGGTATTCAAACAGATACCAGGCAACCTCTTAACTGATATGGCTTAGGAATATTCAAGGAGGAGAGTATAATTTGAGTTAGGTGCTTTTTAAGGTGCCTTAAGGTTCTAAGAATCAATGATTTTGTGCATTGTTTTCTACTTTATCTGTGTATATAAGGCACCCAACCCCCTCTCTACTACCCTGGAAGCTAATTGTGAACAAGAATCTTACCCTTATTCTTCTTATTTTATTCCCCAGATCCCTACTGTGTATAACACGGTTCTGGGCCTACAATGAGAGCACAATAATTATTTCCTCACTTTAATATTCCCACTGGAAGAAGGCCACTGCTAACTGGGCCGCCACCCTCTGGGATTTCCAGCAGTAGTGGGCAAGATCTAAGTTGAAAATATAGCACTGAAGTCATTATGCCACATCTTTTATTTTTTTCCTTTAAGATTATATTTTTAAGGACTCAGTGTTTCAAGATAATAGGCCATATGTGTGTTTTCACAGACTCATTGCAATGGTCACACAAGTTGTCAAGCTCTTCAAATATCCATATCTCACCTACCAACCATAACCTTGACCCTGACAGTGGGCAGCCTTATTATTCTTTTCTATATCTGATTCCTCTCCATCCTATACTCGTATTTTGTCATGTCCCCTCCTTATTCCACCAGAATAAATAAGAGAAGCAGGCATGGTACTTAGACGGATATTAACCCAAAATGGCACGGGGCTACAGAGGCACTAGGCTAGGTCCTCCTCTGGGCTAAGCAAGCAGGCAAGAGTCTATCTATCTATCTGATTGATGAGGTGCCCATTAATTAGCATCTTAAGGCTAACACTCGGGAAAAACTATGGCCCATGAACAAAGCTTGTGATTCATGATTCCTTCCTTTTAATTTTATTGCTATTACCTCACAGGAGACCACTGTAGTAAGCTCGTTAAGCACTGAAAAGCCATTTGAGGAGGTAGATTGAAGAGTCCGTCATGAAGGGAGACCTAAAACTTGCTTGAGAAACAAATTATGATTAACTGAATTCAAACCTGAAGCCAAACGCGACAGTCAAGACACAATTAAATGCAGCTGTGTTCCTTTCCTTCCGCCTCACAGCATCAGCTACAATCGCTCTCTCTCCCTCTTATTTATTGACCTCTAATAAAATCTTATTGGATGGGCATAATGGGAACTTGCAGAGTTGAAGTTACTGTATAGTGTCTGGGTATACAGATGGTAATCATCTTTATTTATCTATGACCCTGAAGTCACACCTACCCCAAGATAACTACCAAAGAGACTATTAGCTCTGTTCTGCCTTGAAATCTCAATAGCAATACAGAGCGCCTTCCCACACTTGATCAGTCCTCAAAATGATCCTCTTGCATTGTGTTCTATCTAGCCTCATATTTTATCACGGTTGATATTGTCTAAGAGTTCAATCCTTGAGTTGAAAGAGCTAAGGTGAGATTTTCCCTTTTTCCAATTTGGCTTGTTGAGAATGATTCAAGCAATTCAATTGAAGTTGAGTAGCTTGGGATATTTTGTTAAGCATTATTTTTCTGAATACAAAAGGTTATGTCTACATGCACAAATCAGGCTGACCAAATTCCGAATGCTGACGGGTTGAGTTCAACTAACTGAAGGCAGAGAGTGGAAAGGGGTGGAGGTAATTTTAATAAATGCCAAAACCCAACTTGACTGAACTGTTGAACCCATCGAACACCTGATTCGGGTATAGGCAAAGTAAATATCTGCATTATTTCTTTCTTTTCAAGAAAAAAATGCAGAAAGGACTAAATTGGGATGATCTTAGCATCTACCACAATAATGGGCATATTAGAGGAATTCAGTAAATAATTGTTGACTGATTAAACTGCAAGAATACCTCTTCAAAACAATAGCTTAGGGGCCAGCCCAGGGACGTACTGGTTAAGTTCATGTGCTCCACTTCAGCAGCCAAGGGTTTGCGGGTTCAGATCCTGAGCACAGACCTACACACTGCTTGTCAAGCCATGCTGTGGCAGCATCCCACACACAAAATAGAGGAAGATTGGCACAGATGTCAGCTCAGCGACAATCTTCTTCAAGGAAAAAGAGGAAGGTTGGCAACAGATGTTAGCTTAGGGCCAATCTTCCTCACCAAAAAACAAACAACAAAAAGCCTTTTCTCTCATAGCCCCTCCAATCCAGAGCCCAGCAGCTTTTAGGGAGGATGCTTAGTCAGATTTCTAGGGACAGAGCCATGGTAAAATGATCTTTTGGGGTGTTTTGTTTTTCTAGAAACATCTTATTATCTCTGCCTGGGTTCTGTCACTTAGCATTTCATAATGTCTGTACTTTTTTGTTAGCCTATTAGACTTCACGAAGAAGCAAATAAAAGGATCAAAGATTTTCTTTAGAGAAAAAAAACAAAGAACATAACAACAATATTTCACTTCAGTAGTGTCATAATTTACTAGATCTTTAATAATGTAACTTTCACAGAATGAAGAAAGGTCAGAATTCCATCCCTAAATCACCTTTATGACAATGGCAGTTTTTGCTCTTCCCCACTTTTGCAAGATCAATCCTAGCCATCCAGAAGTCAATGTTTTCATTATTTAGTACTTGGGTATGATTTAGACACCTTTTTCCCTATATCTATGCCTTCTCCCAGATATTTCCCCAAACTTCAGATAACATGATTGTGGAAGAAAAGAAATTTGGAGTGCATTTTCCTCAGCTTCTCCCTCATTGCATCTTATACAAAAATAAGGTGTAACTGGTATGCTGCCTATGCTCACAGGTGCTATGGTGAATGAAATTTAGATCCACTAAAAACAGAAGACTAAAAAAAAAAAACCCATCACCCTGACCTCTATACTCAGAACACATTTAAACAAAAGTAAAAATTGGATTCAGAGGTATGTGTAAATTGTTAAAAAGCATCTAGAAACAAGGATGTCATCCAATAGCAGTCAGCCTACGCTCACTTTGGGTTAAATAAGTAAATGATATTTAGGATGTCATATATGTATACTAACCACTCCAGGGAAGGAATCTATTTAAGCTGCTCACATCTATCACATCTCAAGACTGACCTAAATGAAGAAGCTAAGTGGATGACTTCACATGCCAGTAGTTCTCAAACTTGTGGATAATTTTATCACCTGGTAGGTATGCTAAAATGCAAATTCCCAGGTCTTGCCCTCAAATATTCTCAATCGGCTAACTTGAGAGAAAGCTGGTTAATCCACATTTTTAATACAGCCCTTTAAGTGAGTTCAATGCAGCTGGTCAGTAGGCCACCCTTTGAGAAACACCAGCAAACATAGTGCGTGTGATTAGTCTAAATAGGTCACTGACCTATCACTGATGCTAGAAATTTTGTCGTTTGAAAGTTAAAATGTAAGATCAGATCCCCTTGGAGTACCACAGCAGATGTTATGCCAAAGTGTGTAAGATTCTCTCCACTAGACAGCAGATTTGGGTAGGAAAGGAACATTTGGATGCCTGGAAGGCAAACTCTATAGATCTCCCAATTTGTTGCTTAGATCTTGTCCTATTCTTTCCAGTGGACTACATGATACCTGAAGGCATGGTCACTTTTTTTTTTAAATAGAATTTTGCTCTTTTTTTTTTTTTGAAGATTGGCACCTGAGCTAACATCTGTTGCCAATCTTCTTTCTTTTTCCTTGAAGAAGATTGTCGCAAAGCTGACATCTGTGCCAATCTTCCTCTCCCCAAAGCCCCCAAGTACCTAGTTGTACATTCTAGTTGTAGGTCCTTCTAGTTCTGCTATTTGGGACGCTGCCTCAGCATGGCTTGATGAGCGGTGCCATGTCTGCGCCCAGGATCCAAACCAGGGAAACCCTTGGCCACTGAAGTGGAGCATGTGAACTTAACCACTTGGCCATGGGGCCGGCCCCCATGGGCACTTCTAAGAAAAAAATTTCAAAGGCAATGCTTCATTGTGCATTCACTAGACAGAGAATGATAACGTGTCAGGGCTACAGAGGTACTCAGGGATCGTGGAGTCCAACCTAATTCTTTGATCTCTATCCCTACTCTCCACTGGGCTGCTCCTCGGGTAAATTTCCCCTTTGTCAGAATTTGATCCCTTTTGTCTCACTTTGATAATCTCATTTCTTGATCACAGCCTTTGATAACTTCCTTGGCCCTAGCCACTTTACAGCCCCAGCTTGCAGTAGCATGATTTAGCTGCTGTTCAAGTACTTGCTTGATCACTGATCCATCTGTTTTACTAGCCACTGATCTTCCACCACCCTGCTTAATTCTTTAGTTGCTCTGGTATAACATTTTACCATGATTTTTTCTTTAATTAACACCTTATGGAAACTCCATAGGGTTTAATTTCCCTCTTCAGGTAAATAAGAGAAAGTAAAAGATTTCAATCTCCATAGAGAATGGGGTGCCAGGAGCTAGGAAGGCTACTCCTCCGTTCCTGGATTCTTAATCCTATCCATGGTTCCCGATAGATGGTTTCATGGCATCCCTTTGACCAAACACTTGGACCGCTGCCTCCCAACACTCTGGACCATGGCTATAAAATCACCACTGCTTAGGATTCCTATCTTCTCTACAAAAGCCAATGAACTTTTGAAGCTCCACATTTTCCTTGGAGGCTATTTGAAGGTTCCTAACATTTGAAATGGTTGATCACTCCCTCCTCCTTACAATACTTTCTTCCCTTGGCTTCTAGCACAAAATTTCCATGCTTTTCTGGTAAAAATGGAGCTTTTCTGATTGAAGCAGAGGTAGGAGTAGCCCCCTGAGTCTTCCACTTCCTTTCCCTTACCAATAATGGCCTTCTAGAGCTCAATATAATCTCCAAGGCCTTAGAAGTTTGAAAATTACAAACTATGAAAAAACGTTTTCTAAGACCAATTCTAGGTGACACTTAAATAGCATTTGCATTTTAGATTACTCAGGACTAAATTAAATTCTATCACAATAATCAGATGACTATCACTAATCAAAGACTTAGATGTGTTTTGCACCAACACACACAAATCTATGCATCAAGTTAGGGAACATATATTTCCATTAAGAGAAGTGAATAATAATAACACCAATAACAGCAACTAACATTTATAGGGCAAGGACTATGTGTCAGATACCATATTAAGTGCTTTAACTCCATGCAGCATTTATTGTTCACAGCAAACATGTGAGATAACTATGACTACTCCCATTTTACAGATGATGAAACTGGAGTTGGAGGGGTTAAGCAGTTTGCCCATCTAAGTGACAGATTTTCACACAAGCCTCACTGATCCTAAAGCTTTTTTGCTTTTCAATATACCATGTAGCACTGAAATACTGGCTCAATAGAATGTCTAAAAAGCACTTCCTTGAAATTCTATATTTATCATCAGTAGAGACAATACAGCAGTAAAACAGGAAGATTTGAAAATAAAAGCTGAGCCAAGTAGCACTGAGAAAAAACTCATAACAAGTTGGGTGTTTCAAAGCAACAGAGCCCAATGTGCCACAAATCTTTTCAATATTGAACCACTCAAATGCTCTTTCTAATCAGCAGCAGTGCAGACATTTTGGGTTTCACTTTTGATATGAATGTGAAAACTCTGGGTCTAGTATCTCAACACAGCTGTTCCAAGGCCCCTAGGGAAGGGCACTGAGAAAGAAGGCAGTGTGGGCATAGTGGAGATTTTGCCAGATGGTTCCTCTCCGCATTAGACTCTCAGCATATTTTATTTATTTAACCCTCTCCTGTCTGGTCCCTCACAAAAGCAGTTTTCCTCCAAAGGCAATTTTTCCCCAGATCCTTGTGGGACTTGACATTTTAATAGGTACCATCGTGTATTTTAATTTCATAAATAATAGGTCAGTTGTTTTATACCCTCAGTCATTTAACTGCTTTCCCAGCAGGATAGTTTTTTCCTTCAGTCTATCCCTTATTTATTTATATAAGTTCTCAACCTGAGGTTAGCACCTCACTCACTTCTCTCTCTCTCTCTCTCTGTCTTCCTCCCCTCCCCACTCCCTACTTATTTCTACCTCTTCCTTAGCTCTTGGGGAATCCCCTGGTTTCTAACCTTCCAGTGGCCTGCCTTTCTCTCTTTTACATTGTGTACCTCCTTCTTTGTTTGCCTTATCTTGAAGGTACCACTTACCTTAACCTTCCCTCTTTGTAGGAAGCTATGATTTACTTGCCTATATGGATCTGACTCTTAGCCATTTCCACACTTTCCCTCAGAGTGCTTCCACTATTCCTTCCCCTAGCTGAATCCTTGACTATAAATTCCTGAGCCCCACCTTGAGTGCTGTGTCCCCTTGTGAAAATCCTATACTCTTGTGATTTTCAAACCACCGGAAGTCTTGGGGGTTCTATTGAGCTACTCCAAGGCTACTATGGAGTAAGGGAGAGGCTCAGGGGACATGGTTCAAGAACCCCCACCAATGACAGCTTTAACCAGAGCAGCTCTACTGTTATATTTTTTTAAATTGAATTTCACATAAAATTTCATTTGAAACAAATAATATGCTAAAAAGATTTGAAATCTATAGATCTACCCTTTACCATTAGCCTAGACTTAGTAACCCTACCTTTAATTTATGACTCACTTAATCCACAATTCTGATACTGACAGGTAACAAGCTACAAATTATTCTGTAAACAAAGATAAGACATCAGTTCAAAACGGAAGATGGTTTTGAGCTCCATGCTGTCAACATTTGATACTGTTGAATTTTGTTTCATTTCAAAGAAAAAAAACATAGGGATAGATTTGAGAATTCCAATAAATGCTGCATCATTGGGCAAAGGGTAAGCTTCAGGTCCTTCTACATGAAATAATGTGAACGCAATAATAATATTAAAGATTTATTTCTGTAACCAGCTAAGACACTGAAGTTTGAAATATTGCAGAAAGGAACTGTGAGTGGCAATAGCATCCTCCATAGTTTAAATCTCTTTAACAAGCACAGTTTCTCCTTGAAGCCTGGGAAAAAAGGAATATGGTGACATGGATGTCAATAGAATCACTATGGCTTCCTAATTTTTTCCATAATAAAGCAAAGTGAAGGGGGGGGAAAAACAGCTTCAGGAAAGAAAGTACTTGTGGCATTTGGTTACATGTGTCTGAGATAACTGAATGTGGCTCCCTAAATATGTCTTCCTGTGAATAGTCAAGAGTGTCTTTAGACCTGAGTTTCTAAAATGGATGCTGTCATGCAGGGAAAGGGTTCCACTGAACACACAGGTGTGGTACTGCTACAGGCATTAGCGATGTCTGATTCTCCTGCAGGAGAAGCCAGTGGGACTTTAGGAATTCATCTAGCTGCAAAAAGCACAGCTTCTTTCAATCTAGTTCATAGCAAATATTTTACTTAACCTCACATTCGGAGATAATTATTTTATCTATGCCGCACACATAGTAGTTGATTTGCCTGCACCTTCGCAATCCCCTTCTCAGAGTTTGTTCTCACAGCCCCTGCTGAGGATGACCATTCTTCCAAGCACCACAATTGATTGTACCTGGGATGGAAAAGTGATCACAAACTGGGTTCAAGATCCAACTCTGCTGTCTACTTACTATGCGACATTTAGTAAGCTGCTTAAGCTCTCTAAACTTAACTCACCTCATCCATGAAATCATAATAATAATAATAAATATACCCACATTGGTACAGGGGGATTTAAATGAAATAATGTAAGAAAAATGATGTACAATTATCAACTATCATTAATATTACTGATTTTTTTCTAGAGAAAAAAATTCATTTCATCCATGTGAGAAAACTGATTTAGTTGATATTTTTATTGAAATGGATTACGTTTCTTTTTTTGTTAAATTGAGATGAATGGGATACATCTAGAAATGTGAAATATTTTAAATAGTTCCAACTATATGCCTTTCAAACTCAAATACCTCCAGGACCCTGATTAGGGACATTGATGTGTGAATTGGATCAAGAAGAATACAATAATGCAATAGGGAGTGGTGGGCCCTCTGTCAAACTGTAGAGCATATTCAAATTCAGTATACACACATACATACTTTCTCTTTTTCTTTCTCTCTTTCTCTCTCTCCCCCTCCCCTTCCTTCCCTCCCTCCCTCCTCTCTCCTGTTGGGACTAGAGTTACCTGGCTATCAAACTCTGCTGAGGAGACTGAGCAAAACTCAGCTTAAATGTGTTAGCTTTTTACTTTTATCTTTATAGTCTCAAGGCACACCCCTGCCTGAAGACACAAGAATTAAATGGTACTGCAAATACATGCTATTGTCTCAGAGAATTCCTCCTAGGTTTCCTTCTATCTCGTTGGCTGCTTTTTCTCAGTCTCTTTTGCTGGCCCCTCCGCCTCTTCCTGACTTCCAAATGAGATGTCCCAAAGCTCAGTTCTAAGATCTCTGTTCTTTTCTACATCCTCCCTTCAGGTGATCTCATTCAGTCTCATGGCATTAAATGTTATCTTTATGCTGATGATGCCCAAATTTATAAATCCAGCCTGTACTTTTCCTTGAACAGACTCACAGAGTCAACTTCCTACTTGACATTGTCTAATAGGCATTGCAAAATTACTATGTCCAAAACCAAAATCTTGATTTTTCTCTCTAAAACCTGCTTCTCCCACAGCTTTCCTCATCTCAATTAATGCTTATTTTATTCATCCAACTGCCCAGATTAAAATCTTTGGGGTTGTCCTTGACTCTTCTCTTTCATAATCCCTGTCCAGAAAATATCCAGAATATCCAACCTCCACTGCTAGGACCCAGTCCAAGCCACGCTCATATCTTACCTGCAACAGTTATTGCAACAGTCTCCTGACTGCCCTTCCTGCTTTAGCCCTTGCTCTCATTTAGTCCATTCCCCAAAAGCAACCAGTGTGATTCTTTTAAAATAAGATCCATACAAGGGCCTAAAAGGCTGTCCATGATCTAATGATGTACCTCTCTCGCCTCATTTCCTATCGCTATATTCCCTGCTCATTCTGCTTCAGCCACAATGACCTCTGCAGTAAGAAGAATTTTTTAAATAGCTCCCAATGATCCTCGTCTCTTGGTAGTCACACCTTTGTATAATCTCCCCTGAGTGGAGACTGAATTTAGTGACTTGCTTCTAACAAATAGAGTACAACAAGAGTGATGGGACGTCACTTCACAATTGGTTAAAAAAAAAAATCTGGATCCCATCTTCACCCTATCTTGCTCCCCTGCTTACTTACACTGAGGGAAGCCAACTGCCACACTGTGAGCTTTCTCACGGAGAGGGCCACATGAAAGAGACTGAGGGAGTGCTCTGACTAACAGCCAGCAAGGAATTGAGGCCTTCAGTCCAACACCCTGCAAGAACTGAATCCTGTCAGCAGCCATGCAAATAAGCTAAAAAGTGGATCTTCACCAAGTCCAGCCTTAAGATGATTATATCCTGGCTAAACACCTTGATCGCATCCTTGTGAGACAGAGGTACACTGTTGTCACACCTGGATTCTTTACCTACAGTGACTGTGAAATAATAAATAATGTTTGTCTTAAGCCACTAGGTTTTTGAATAACATATTATACAATAGATAACTAATACAGCCTCCTTGAACACACCTGGAAAATTCCTTCTTTAGGGCTTTTGAACTAACTGTTCTCTCTGCCTGGGATATTCTTTCTCCAGATAATTGCATCATTCTCTCCATCACCTCCTTCCAGCTTTGCTCGAATGTTACCTTCTCAGAGTAGCCTTCCATAACCATCATTTATAAAAATAGCAGACACTCCCTAGTGCTTCTGATATCTCATACCTATTTTATTTTTCTATCACCTATCCCCACATCACAAATTATATATTTATTAATTTATTGTCTGTGTTCCTCCGTTAGAATGCAAGTTGTATAGAGGGCTGTGACATTATCTGCTTTGTTCATGTTATATCCCCATTCCCTATAACTATTCCTTATACAAAGGGGGCACTCCATAAATGTTTGTTGAATGAATGAATGAGTTGACAGCTGCACAGTGCAGAGCCACAGGAGATTTTAAAAAATAGTGTTCAGGATTGAGGCTTGAATCAAGACCTAAGCTGATATGTCAACTGAAGAATCAGTCTCAGAGGTATGGGAAGAGGACTGCAAAGATGCAAAAGTAGGGGGCTGGCCCCATTGCTGAGTGGTTAAACCTCCAAGGGCTCCCGCTTTGGCAGCCTGGGTTTGCAGGTTCCAATCCTGAGTATGGACCTACTCCACTCATCAGCCATGCTGCAGAGGTATCCCATATACAAAATAGAGGAAGATTGGTACAGATGTTAGCTCAGGGCTAATCTTCCTCAAGCAAAAAACGAGGAAGATTGGAAATGGATGTTAGCTCAGGGTGAATCTTCCTCACAAAAAGAAAAATGCAACAGTACAGAAAAACCAAGACAAAACAATAGAATTCTGTTATGACTGTAAGGTGGAGCAATATCTCGGAACTAGGATAGAAGAGTTGGAGGTGGTTTAGAAATGACAATACTAGGACATATTTTGAACCAAAAGCTGACAGAATTTGGTGATGAATTGTTGCAGTGTGAGAGAAAGAGAGAACTTACACATGACTCCAGGTCCTTTGGCTTAAACAACTAATGAATGGTTGTGTTGCCTTCTACAGAGTTAGGAAACATGTGAAAGGAGAAATTTTGTGGGATGTGGGGTAGTAGAAAATCAATAATTCTTGTTTGGATATGTTAAGTTTGTGGCATTTTTTTAGATATCCAAACATAGGAGTTGTAAGTTAGAG